>NW_027510865.1:0-30420 GCF_048772815.1 Callospermophilus lateralis
ACTTTCGTTTGAAAGGGGTTGACAAGCTTCCAAAAAAACTTAGAGTTTGCTGAAATCTCAGCAAACATTTTTTCACCAAATCTTGATGATACTTGGTGGTAATGATCAGTTCACTAAGCCCACTTGGCTGCCCAATTTTTATTCTTCTAGGTTGAAGCATTCGTTTCCAGTAACAGTTTGAATTTTTAGGTTTCACTCTGTTTTCTCCTTCATAGATAGCTGTGTTTGGAATTCTAAATCAAACACGGTTTGAGCTAACTCCTTGAAACATGACCAAATGAAGTAGTTCTAAGTTCTATCTCTATGGTTTGTTTCCTCTTGAAGTACCCTATGCAGAGACTGGCGAAAAACACTTTCGTTGGAAAGGGGTTACCAAGCTTCCAAAAAACTACTAGTTTGCTGAAATCTCAGCAAACATTTTTTCACCAAATCTTGATGATACTTGGTGGTAATCATCAGTTCACTAAGCCCACTTGGCTGCCCAATTTTCACTCTTCTAGGTTCAAGCGTTCGTTTCCAGTAACACTTTGAATTTTTAGGTTTCACTCTGTTTTCTGCTATATAGATAGAGGTGTTTGAAACTCTAATCAAACACGGTTTGTGCTAGCTCCTTGAAACTTGACCAAATGAAGTAGTTCTAAGTTCTATCTCTATGGTTTGTTTCCTCTTGAAGTACCCCATGCATAGACTGGCGAAAAACACTTTCGTTTGAAAGGGGTAGCCAAGCTTCCAAAAAACTACTAGTTTGCTGAAATCGAAGCAAACATTTTTTCACCAAATCTTGATGATACTTGGTGGTAATGATCAGTTCACTAATCCCACTTGGCTGACCAATTTTTATTCTTCTAGGTTGAAGCATTCGTTTCAAGTAACAGTTTGAATTTTTAGGTTTCACTCTGTTTTCTCCTACATAGATAGCTGTGTTTGGAATTCTAAATCAAACACGGTTTGTGCTAGCTCCTTGAAAGTTGACCAAATGAAGTAGTTCTAAGTTCTATCTCTATGGTTTCTTTCCTCGTGAAGTACCCCATGCAGAGACTGGAGAAAAGCACTTTTGTTGGAAAGGGGTTGCCAAGCTTCCAAAAAACTACTAGTTTGCTGAAATCTCAGCAAAAATTTTTTCACCAAATCTTGATGATACTTGGTGGTAATGATCAGATCACTAAGCCCACTTGGCTGCCCAATTTTCACTCTTCTAGGTTCAAGCGTTCGTTTCCAGTAACACTTTGAATTTTTAGGTTTCACTCTTTTTTCTGCTATATAGATAGGGGTGTTTGAAACTCTAATCAAACACGGTTTGTGCTAGCTCCTTGAAACTTGACCAAATGAAGTAGTTCTAAGTTCTATCTCTATGGTTTGTTTCCTCTTGAAGTACCCCATGCAGAGACTGGCGAAAAACACTTTCGTTTGAAAGGGGTTGCCAAGCTTCCAAAAAACTACTAGTTTGCTGAAATCGCAGCAAACATTTTTTCACCAAATCTTGATGATACTTGGTGGTAATGATCAGTTCACTAAGCCCACTTGGCTTCCCAATTTTCACTCTTCTAGGTTCAAGCGTTCGTTTCCAGTAACACTTTGAATTTTCAGGTTTCACTCTGTTTTCTCCTACATAGATAGCTGTGTTTGGAATTCTAAATCAAACACGGTTTGAGCTAGCTCCTTGAAACTTGACCAAATGAAGTAGTTCTAAGTTCTATCTCTATGGTTTGTTTCCTCTTGAAGTACCCCATGCATAGACTGGCGAAAAACACTTTCGTTTGAAAGGGGTAGCCAAGCTTCCAAAAAACTACTAGTTTGCTGAAATCTCAGCAAAAATTTTTTCATCAAATCTTGATGATACTTGGTGGTAATGATCAGTTCACTAAGCCCACTTGGCTGCCCAATTTTCACTCTTCTAGGTTCAAGTTTCGTTTCCAGTAACACTTTGAATTTTTAGGTTTCACTCGGTTTTCTCCTACATAGATAGCTGTGTTTGGAATTCTAAATCAAACACGGTTTGTGCTAGCTCCTTGAAACTTGACCAAATGAAGTAGTTCTAAGTTCTATCTCTATGGTTTGTTTCCTCTTGAAGTACCCCATGCAGAGACTGGCGAAAAGCACTTTCGTTTGAAAGGGGTTGCCAAGCTTCCAAAAAACTACTAGTTTGCTGAAATCTCAGCAAATATTTTCTCACCAAATCTTGATGATACTTGGTAGTAATCATCAGTTCACTAAGCCCACTTGGCTGCCCAATTTTCACTCTTCTAGGTTCAAGCGTTCGTTTCCAGTAACACTTTGAATTTTTAGGTTTCACTCTGTTTTCCCCTGCATAGATAGCTGTGTTTGGAATTCTAAATCAAACACGGTTTAAGCTAGCTCCTTGAAACTTGACCAAATGAAGTAGTTCTAAGTTCTATCTCTATGGTTTGTTTCCTCTTGATGTACCCCATGCAGAGACTGGCGAAAAACACTTTCGTTGGAAAGGGGTTGCCAAGCTTCCAAAAAACTACTAGTTTGCTGAAATCTCAGCAAACATTTTTTCACCAAATCTTGATGATACTTGGTGGTAATGATCAGTTCACTAAGCCCACTTGGCTTCCCAATTTTCACTCTTCTAGGTTCAAGCGTTCGTTTCCAGTAACACTTTGAATTTTTAGGTTTCACTCTGTTTTCTCCTACATAGATAGCTGTGTTTGGAATTCTAAATCAAACACGGTTTGAGCTAGCTCCTTGAAACTTGACCAAATGAAGTAGTTCTAAGTTCTATCTCTATGGTTTGTTTCCTCTTGAAGTACCCAATGCAGAGACTGGCGAAAAGCACTTTCGTTTGAAAGGGGTTGCCAAGCTACCAAAAATCTACTAGTTTGCTGAAATCTCAGCAAACATTTTTTCACCAAATCTTGATGATACTTGGTGGTAATGATCACTTCACTAAACCCACTTGGCTGCCAAATTTTCACTCTTCTAGGTTCAAGCGTTCGTTTCCAGTAACACTTTGAATTTTTAGGTTTCACTCGGTTTTCTCCTACATAGATAGCTGTGTTTGGAATTCTAAATCAAACACGGTTTGTGCTAGCTCCTTGAAACTTGACCAAATGAAGTAGTTCTAAGTTCTATCTCTATGGTTTGTTTCCTCTTGAAGTACCCCATGCAGAGACCGGCGAAAAACACTTTCGTTTGAAAGGGGTTGCCAAGCTTCCAAAAAAACTTCGAGTTTGCTGAAATCTCAGCAAACATTTTTTCACCAAATCTTGATGATACTTGGTGGTAATGATCAGTTCACTAAGCCCACTTGGCTGCCCAATTTTTATTCTTCTAGGTTGAAGCATTCGTTTCCAGTAACAGTTTGAATTTTTAGGTTTCACTCTGTTTACTCCTGCATAGATAGCTGTGTTTGGAATTCTAAATCAAACACGGTTTAAGCTAGCTCCTTGAAACTTGACCAAATGAAGTAGTTCTAAGTTCTATCTCTATGGTTTGTTTCCTCTTGAAGTACTCCATGCAGAGACTGGCGAAAAATACTTTCGTTGGAAAGGGGTTGCCAAGCTTCCAAAAAACTACTAGTTTGCTGAAATCTCAGCAAACATTTTTTCACCAAATCTTGATGATACTTGGTGGTAATGATCAGTTCACTAAGCAAACTTGGCTGCCCAATTTTCACTCTTTTAGGTTCAAGCGTTCGTTTCCAGTAACACTTTGAATTTTTAGGTTTCACTCTGTTTTCTGCTATATAGATAGCTGTGTTTGGAATTCTAAATCAAACACGGTTTGAGCTAGCTCCTTGAAACTTGACCAAATGAAGTAGTTCTAAGTTCTATCTCTATGGTTTGTTTCCTCTTGAAGTACCCCATGCAGAGACTGGCGAAAAACACTTTCGTTTGAAAGGGGTAGCCAAGCTTCCAAAAAACTACTAGTTTGCTGAAATCGAAGCAAACATTTTTTCACCAAATCTTGATGATACTTGGTGGTAATGATCAGTTCACTAATCCCACTTGGCTGACCAATTTTTATTCTTCTAGGTTGAAGCATTCGTTTCAAGTAACAGTTTGAATTTTTAGGTTTCACTCTGTTTTCTCCTACATAGATAGCTGTGTTTGGAATTCTAAATCAAACACGGTTTGTGCTAGCTCCTTGAAAGTTGACCAAATGAAGTAGTTCTAAGTTCTATCTCTATGGTTTCTTTCCTCGTGAAGTACCCCATGCAGAGACTGGAGAAAAGCACTTTTGTTGGAAAGGGGTTGCCAAGCTTCCAAAAAACTACTAGTTTGCTGAAATCTCAGCAAAAATTTTTTCACCAAATCTTGATGATACTTGGTGGTAATGATCAGATCACTAAGCCCACTTGGCTGCCCAATTTTCACTCTTCTAGGTTCAAGCGTTCGTTTCCAGTAACACTTTGAATTTTTAGGTTTCACTCTTTTTTCTGCTATATAGATAGAGGTGTTTGAAACTCTAATCAAACACGGTTTGTGCTAGCTCCTTGAAACTTGACCAAATGAAGTAGTTCTAAGTTCTATCTCTATGGTTTGTTTCCTCTTGAAGTACCCCATGCAGAGACTGGCGAAAAACACATGCGTTTGAAAGGGGTTGCCAAGCTTCCAAAAAACTACTAGTTTGCTGAAATCGCAGCAAACATTTTTTCACCAAATCTTGATGATACTTGGTGGTAATGATCAGTTCACTAAGCCCACTTGGCTTCCCAATTTTCACTCTTCTGGGTTCAAGCGTTCGTTTCCAGTAACACTTTGAATTTTCAGGTTTCACTCTGTTTTCTCCTACATAGATAGCTGTGTTTGGAATTCTAAATCAAACACGGTTTGAGCTAGCTCCTTGAAACTTGACCAAATGAAGTAGTTCTAAGTTCTATCTCTTTGGTTTGTTTCCTCTTGAAGGACCCCATGCAGAGACTGGCGAAAAACACTTTCGTTGGAAAGGGGTTGCCAAGCTTCCAAAAAACTACTAGTTTGCTGAAATCTCAGCAAACCTTTTTTCATCAAATCTTGATGATACTTGGTGGTAATGATCAGTTCACTAAGCCCACTTGGCTGCCCAATTTTCACTCTTCTAGGTTCAAGTTTCGTTTCCAGTAACACTTTGAATTTTTAGGTTTCACTCGGTTTTCTCCTACATAGATAGCTGTGTTTGGAATTCTAAATCAAACACGGTTTGTGCTAGCTCCTTGAAACTTGACCAAATGAAGTAGTTCTAAGTTCTATCTCTATGGTTTGTTTCCTCTTGAAGTACCCCATGCAGAGACTGGCGAAAAGCACTTTCGTTTGAAAGGGGTTGCCAAGCTTCCAAAAAACTACTAGTTTGCTGAAATCTCATCAAATATTTTCTCACCAAATCTTGATGATACTTGGTAGTAATCATCAGTTCACTAAGCCCACTTGGCTGCCCAATTTTCACTCTTCTAGGTTCAAGCGTTCGTTTCCAGTAACACTTTGAATTTTTAGGTTTCACTCTGTTTTCTCCTGCATAGATAGCTGTGTTTGGAATTCTAAATCAAACACGGTTTAAGCTAGCTCCTTGAAACTTGACCAAATGAAGTAGTTCTAAGTTCTATCTCTATGGTTTGTTTCCTCTTGATGTACCCCATGCAGAGACTGGCGAAAAACACTTTCGTTGGAAAGGGGTTGCCAAGCTTCCAAAAAACTACTAGTTTGCTGAAATCTCAGCAAACATTTTTTCACCAAATCTTGATGATACTTGGTGGTAATGATCAGTTCACTAAGCCCACTTGGCTTCCCAATTTTCACTCTTCTAGGTTCAAGCGTTCGTTTCCAGTAACACTTTGAATTTTTAGGTTTCACTCTGTTTTCTCCTACATAGATAGCTGTGTTTGGAATTCTAAATCAAACACGGTTTGAGCTAGCTCCTTGAAACTTGACCAAATGTAGTAGTTCTAAGTTCTATCTCTATGGTTTGTTTCCTCTTGAAGTACCCAATGCAGAGACTGGCGAAAAGCACTTTCGTTTGAAAGGGGTTGCCAAGCTACCAAAAAACTACTAGTTTGCTGAAATCTCAGCAAACATTTTTTCACCAAATCTTGATGATACTTGGTGGTAATGATTACTTCACTAAACCCACTTGGCTGCCCAATTTTCACTCTTCTAGGTTCAAGCGTTCGTTTCCAGTAACACTTTGAATTTTTAGGTTTCACTCGGTTTTCTCCTACATAGATAGCTGTGTTTGGAATTCTAAATCAAACACGGTTTGTGCTAGCTCCTTGAAACTTGACCAAATGAAGTAGTTCTAAGTTCTTTCTCTATGGTTTGTTTCCTCTTGAAGTACCCCATGCAGAGACCGGCGAAAAACACTTTCGTTTGAAAGGGGTTGCCAAGCTTCCAAAAAAACTTCGAGTTTGCTGAAATCTCAGCAAACATTTTTTCACCAAATCTTGATGATACTTGGTGGTAATGATCAGTTCACTAAGCCCACTTGGCTGCCCAATTTTTATTCTTCTAGGTTGAAGCATTCGTTTCCAGTAACAGTTTGAATTTTTAGGTTTCACTCTGTTTTCTCCTGCATAGATAGCTGTGTTTGGAATTCTAAATCAAACACGGTTTGAGCTAGCTCCTTGAAACTTGACCAAATGAAGTAGTTCTAAGTTCTATCTCTATGGTTTGTTTCCTCTTGAAGTACCCCATGCAGAGACTGGCGAAAAACACTTTCGTTGGAAAGGGGTTGCCAAGCTTCCAAAAAACTACTAGTTTGCTGAAATCTCAACAAAGATTTTTTCACCAAATCTTGATGATACTTGGTGGTAATGATCAGTTCACTAAGCCCACTTGGCTGCCCGATTTTCACTCTTCTAGGTTCAAGCGTTCGTTTCCAGTAACACTTTGAATTTTTAGGTTTCACTCGGTTTTCTCCTACATAGATAGCTGTGTTTGGAATTCTAAATCAAACACGGTTTGTGCTGGCTCCTTGAAACTTGACCAAATGTAGTAGTTCTAAGTTCTATCTCTATGGTTTGTTTCCTCTTGAAGTACCCCATGCAGAGACTGGCGAAAAACACTTTCGTTTGAAAGGGGTTGCCAAGCTTCCAAAAAAACTTCGAGTTTGCTGAAATCTCAGCAAACATTTTTTCACCAAATCTTGATGATACTTGGTGGTAATGATCAGTTTACTAAGCCCACTTGGCTGCCCAATTTTTATTCTTCTAGGTTGAAGCATTCATTTCCAGCAACAGTTTGAATTTTTAGGTTTCACTCTGTTTTCTCCTGAATAGATAGCTGTGTTTGGAATTCTAAATCAAACACGGTTTGAGCTAGCTCCTTGAAACTTGACCAAATGAAGTAGTTCTAAGTTCTATCTCTATGGTTTGTTTCCTCTTGAAGGACCCCATGCAGAGACTGGCGAAAAACACTTTCGTTGGAAAGGGGTTGCCAAGCTTCCAAAAAACTACTAGTTTGCTGAAATCTCAGCAAACATTTTTTCACCAAATCTTGATGATACTTGGTGGTAATGATCAGTTCACTAAGCCCACGTGGCTGCCCAATTTTCACTCTTCTAGGTTCAAGCGTTCGTTTCCAGTAACACTTTGAATTTTTAGGTTTCACTCGGTTTTCTCCTACATAGATAGCTGTGTTTGGAATTCTAAATCAAACACGGTTTGTGCTAGCTCCTTGAAACTTGACAAAATGAAGTAGTTCTAAGTTCTATCTCTATGTTTCTTTCCTCGTGAAGTACCCCATGCAGAGACTGGAGAAAAGCACTTTTGTTGGAAAGGGGTTGCCAAGCTTCCAAAAACTACTAGTTTGCTGAAATCTCAGCAAAAATTTTTTCACCAAATCTTGATGATACTTGGTGGTAATGATCAGATCACTAAGCCCACTTGGCTGCCCAATTTTCACTCTTCTAGGTTCAAGCGTTCGTTTCCAGTAACACTTTGAATTTTTAGGTTTCACTCTTTTTTCTGCTATATAGATAGAGGTGTTTGAAACTCTAATCAAACACGGTTTGTGCTAGCTCCTTGAAACTTGACCAAATGAAGTAGTTCTAAGTTCTATCTCTATGGTTTGTTTCCTCTTGAAGTACCCCATGTAGAGACTGGCGAAAAGCACTTTCGTTTGAAAGGGGTTGCCAAGCTTCCAAAAAACTACTAGTTTGCTGAAATCGCAGCAAACATTTTTTCACCAAATCTTGATGATACTTGGTGGTAATGATCAGTTCACTAAGCCCACTTGGCTTCCCAATTTTCACTCTTCTAGGTTCAAGCGTTCGTTTCCAGTAACACTTTGAATTTTCAGGTTTCACTCTGTTTTCTCCTACATAGATTGCTGTGTTTGGAATTCTAAATCAAACACGGTTTGAGCTAGCTCCTTGAAACTTGACCAAATGAAGTAGTTCTAAGTTCTATCTCTTTGGTTTGTTTCCTCTTGAAGGACACCATGCAGAGACTGGCGAAAAACACTTTCGTTGGAAAGGGGTTGCCAAGCTTCCAAAAACTACTAGTTTGCTGAAATCTCAGCAAACATTTTTTCACCAAATCTTGATGATACTGGGTGGTAATGATCAGTTCACTAAGCCCACTTGGCTTCCCAATTTCACTCTTCTAGGTTCAAGCGTTCGTTTCCAGTAACACTTTGAATTTTTAGGTTTCACTCTGTTTTCTCCTACATAGATAGCTGTGTTTGGGAATTCTAAATCAAACACAGTTTGAGCTAGCTCCTTGAAAGTTGACCAAATGAAGTAGTTCTAACTTCTATCTCTATGGTTTGTTTCCTCTTGAAGTACCAATGCAGAGACTGGCGAAAAGCACTTTCGTTTGAAAGGGGTTGCCAAGCTACCAAAAAACTACTAGTTTGCTGAAATCTCAGCAAACATTTTTTCACCAAATCTTGATGATACTTGGTGGTAATGATCACTTCACTAAACCCACTTGGCTGCCCAATTTCACTCTTCTAGGTTCAAGCGTTCGTTTCCAGTAACACTTTGAATTTTTAGTTTTCACTCTGTTTTCTCCTGCATAGATAGCTGTGTTTGGAATTCTAAATCAAACACGGTTTGTGCTAGCTCCTTGAAACTTGACCAAATGAAGTAGTTCTAAGTTCTATCTTTATGGTTTGTTTCCTCTTGAAGTACCCCATGCAGAGACCGGCGAAAAACACTTCGTTTGAAAGGGGTTGCCAAGCTTCCAAAAAAACTTCGAGTTTGCTGAAATCTCAGCAAACATTTTTTCACCAAATCTTGATGATACTTGGTGGTAATGATCAGTTCACTAAGCCCACTTGGCTGCCCAATTTTTATTCTTCTAGGTTGAAGCATTCCTTTCCAGTAACAGTTTGAATTTTTAGGTTTCACTCTGTTTTCTCCTGCATAGATAGCTGTGTTTGGAATTCTAAATCAAACACGGTTTGAGCTAGCTCCTTGAAACTTGACCAAATGAAGTAGTTCTAAGTTCTATCTCTATGGTTTGTTTCCTCTTGAAGTACCCCATGCAGAGACTGGCGAAAAACACTTTCGTTGGAAAGGGGTTGCCAAGCTTCCAAAAAACTACTAGTTTGCTGAAATCTCAACAAAGATTTTTTCACCAAATCTTGATGATACTTGGTGGTAATGATCAGTTCACTAAGCCCACTTGGCTGCCCAATTTTCACTCTTCTAGGTTCAAGCGTTCGTTTCCAGTAACACTTTGAATTTTTAGGTTTCACTCGGTTTTCTCCTACATAGATAGCTGTGTTTGGAATTCTAAATCAAACACGGTTTGTGCTAGCTCCTTGAAACTTGACCAAATGAAGTAGTTCTAAGTTCTATCTCTATGGTTTGTTTCCTCTTGAAGTACCCAATGCAGAGACTGGCGAAAAGCACTTTCGTTTGAAAGGGGTTGCCAAGCTTCCAAAAAACTACTAGTTTGCTAAAATCTCAGCAAACATTTTTTCACCAAATCTTGATGATACTTGGTGGTAATGATCAGATCACTAATCTCACTTGGCTGACCAATTTTTATTCTTCTAGGTTGAAGCATTCGTTTCAAGTAACAGTTTGAATTTTTAGGTTTCACTCTGTTTTCTCCTACATAGATAGCTGTGTTTGGAATTCTAAATCAAACACGGTTTGTGCTAGCTCCTTTGAAAGTTTGACCAAATGAAGTAGTTCTAAGTTCTATCTATATGGTTTGTTTCCTCTAGAAGTACCCCATGCAGAGACTGGCGAAAGTCCCTTTCGTTTGAAAGGGGTGGCCAAGCTTCCAAAAAACTTCTAGTTTGCTGAAATCTCAGCAAACATTTTTTCACCAAATCTTGATGATACTTGGTGGTAATGATCAGTTTACTAAGCCCACTTGGCTGCCCAATTTTTATTCTTCTAGGTTGAAGCATTCGTTTCCAGCAACAGTTTGAATTTTTAGGTTTCACTCTGTTTTCTCCTGCATAGATAGCTGTGTTTGGAATTCTAAATCAAACACGGTTTGAGCTAGCTCCTTGAAACTTGACCAAATGAAGTAGTTCTAAGTTCTATCTCTATGGTTTGTTTCCTCTTGAAGGACCCCATGCAGAGACTGGCGAAAAACACTTTCGTTGGAAAGGGGTTGCCAAGCTTCCAAAAAACTACTAGTTTGCTGAAATCTCAGCAAACATTTTTTCACCAAATCTTGATGATACTTGGTGGTAATGATCAGTTCACTAAGCCCACGTGGCTGCCCAATTTTCACTCTTCTAGGTTCAAGCGTTGGTTTCCAGTAACACTTTGAATTTTTAGGTTTCACTCGGTTTTCTCCTACATAGATAGCTGTGTTTGGAATTCTAAATCAAACACGGTTTGTGCTAGCTCCTTGAAACTTGACCAAATGAAGTAGTTCTAAGTTCTATCTCTATGGTTTGTTTCCTCTTGAAGTACCCCATGCAGAGACTGGCGAAAAACACTTTCGTTGGAAAGGGGTTGCCAAGCTTCCAAAAAACTACTAGTTTGCTGAAATCTCAGCAAACATTTTTTCACCAAACCTTGATGATACTTGGTGGTAATGATCAGTTCACTAAGCCCACTTGGCTGCCCAATTTTCACTCTTCTAGGTTCAAGCGTTCGTTTCCAGTAACACTTTGAATTTTTAGGTTTCACTCGGTTTTCTCCTACATAGATAGCTGTGTTTGGAATTCTAAATCAAACACGGTTTGTGCTAGCTCCTTGAAACTTGACCAAATGAAGTAGTTCTAAGTTCTATCTCTATGGTTTGTTTCCTCTTGAAGTACCCAATGCAGAGACTGGCGAAAAGCACTTTCGTTTGAAAGGGGTTGCCAAGCTTCCAAAAAACTACTAGTTTGCTAAAATCTCAGCAAACATTTTTTCACCAAATCTTGATGATACTTGGTGGTAATGATCAGTTCACTAATCCCACTTGGCTGACCAATTTTTATTCTTCTAGGTTGAAGCATTCGTTTCAAGTAACAGTTTGAATTTTTAGGTTTCACTCTGTTTTCTCCTACATAGATAGCTGTGTTTGGAATTCTAAATCAAACACGGTTTGTGCTAGCTCCTTGAAAGTTGACCAAATGAAGTAGTTCTAAGTTCTATCTATATGGTTTGTTTCCTCTAGAAGTACCCCATGCAGAGACTGGCGAAAGTCCCTTTCGTTTGAAAGGGGTGGCCAAGCTTCCAAAAAACTTCTAGTTTGCTGAAATCTCAGCAAACATTTTTTCACCAAATCTTGATGATACTTGGTGGTAATGATCAGTTTACTAAGCCCACTTGGCTGCCCAATTTTTATTCTTCTAGGTTGAAGCATTCGTTTCCAGCAACAGTTTGAATTTTTAGGTTTCACTCTGTTTTCTCCTGCATAGATAGCTGTGTTTGGAATTCTAAATCAAACACGGTTTGAGCTAGCTCCTTGAAACTTGACCAAATGAAGTAGTTCTAAGTTCTATCTCTATGGTTTGTTTCCTCTTGAAGTACCCCATGCAGAGACTGGCGAAAAACACTTTCGTTGGAAAGGGGTTGCCAAGCTTCCAAAAAACTACTAGTTTGCTGAAATCTCAGCAAACATTTTTTCACCAAAGCTTGATGATACTTGGTGGTAATGATCAGTTCACTAAGCCCACTTGGCTGCCCAATTTTCACTCTTCTAGGTTCAAGCCGTTCGTTTCCAGTAACACTTTGAATTTTTAGGTTTCACTCTGTTTTCTGCTATATAGATAGAGGTGTTTGAAACTCTAATCAAACACGGTTTGTGCTAGTTCCTTGAAACTTGACCAAATGAAGTAGTTCTAAGTTCTATCTCTATGGTTTGTTTCCTCTTGAAGTACCCAATGCAGAGACTGGCGAAAAGCACTTTCGTTTGAAAGGGTTGCCAAGCTTCCAAAAAACTACTAGTTTGCTAAAATCTCAGCAAACATTTTTTCACCAAATCTTGATGATACTTGGTGGTAATGATCAGTTCACTAATCCCACTTTGGCTGACCAATTTTTATTCTTCTAGGTTGAAGCATTCGTTTCAAGTAACAGTTTGAATTTTTAGGTTTCACTCTGTTTTCTCCTACAGAGATAGCTGTGTTTGGAATTCTAAATCAAACACGGTTTGTGCTAGCTCCTTGAAAGTTGACCAAATGAAGTAGTTCTAAGTTCTATCTATATGGTTTGTTTCCTCTAGAAGTACCCCATGCAGAGACTGGCGAAAGTCCCTTTCGTTTGAAAGGGGTGGCCAAGCTTCCAAAAAACTTCTAGTTTGCTGAAATCTCAGCAAACATTTTTTCAGCAAATCTTGATGATACTTGGTGGTAATGATCAGTTCACTTAGCCCACTTGGCTGCACAATTTTCACTCTTCTTGGTTCAAGCGTTCGTTTCCAGTAACACTTTGAATTTTTAGGTTTCACTCTGTTTTCTCCTACATAGATAGCTGTGTTTGGAATTCTAAATCAAACACGGTTTGTGCTAGCTCCTTGAAACTTGACTAAATGAAATAGTTCTAAGTTCTATCTCTATGGTTTGTTTCCTCTTGAAGTACCCATGCAGAGACTGGCGAAAAACACTTTCGTTGAAAGGGTTGCCAAGCTTCCAAAAAACTACTAGTTTGCTGAAATCTCAGCAAACACTTTTTCACCAAACCTTGTTCATACTTGGTGGTAATGATCAGTTCACTAAGCCAACTTGGCTGCCCAATTTTCACTCTTGTAGGTTCAAGCATTCGTTTCCAGTAACTCTTTGAATTTTTAGGTTTCACTCTGTTTTCTCCTACATAGATAGCTGTGTTTGGAATTCTAAATCAAACACGGTTTGTGCTAGCTCCTTGAAACTTGACCAAATGAAGTAGTTCTAAGTTCTATCTCTATGGTTTGTTTCCTCTTGAAGTACCCCATGCAGAGACTGGCGAAAAGCACTTTCGTTTGAAAGGGGTTGCCAAGCTTCCAAATACTACTAGTTTGCTGATATCTCAGCAAACATTTTTTCACCAAATCTTGATGATACTTGGTGGTAATGATCAGTTCACTTAGCCTACTTGGCTGCCCAATTTTCACTCTTCTATGTTCAAGCGTTCGTTTCTAGTTTCTCTTTGAATTTTTAGGTTTCACTCTGTTTTCTCCTTCATATATAGCTGTGTTTGGAATTCTATATAAAACACGGTTTGTGCTAGCTCCTTGAATCTTGACCAAATGAAGTAGTTCTAAGTTCTATCTCTATGGTTTGTTTCCTCTTGAAGTACCCCATGCAGAGACTGGCGAAAAGCACTTTCGTTTGAAAGGGGTTGCCAAGCTTCCAAAAACTACTAGTTTGCTGAAATCTCAGCAAACATTTTTTCACCAAATCCTGATGATACTTGGTGGTAATGATCAGTTCACTAATCCCACTTGGCTGACCAATTTTTATTCTTCTAGGTTGAAGCATTCGTTTCAAGTAACAGTTTGAATTTTTAGGTTTCACTCTGTTTTCTCCTACATAGATAGCTGTGTTTGGAATTCTAAATCAAACACGGTTTGTGCTAGCTCCTTGAAAGTTGACCAAATGAAGTAGTTCTAAGTTCTATCTATATGGTTTGTTTCCTCTAGAAGTACCCCATGCAGAGACTGGCGAAAGTCCCTTTCGTTTGAAAGGGGTGGCCAAGCTTCCAAAAAACTTCTAGTTTGCTGAAATCTCAGCAAACATTTTTTCAGCAAATCTTGATGATACTTGGTGGTAATGATCAGTTCACTTAGCCCACTTGGCTGCACAATTTTCACTCTTCTTGGTTCAAGCGTTCGTTTCCAGTAACACTTTGAATTTTTAGGTTTCACTCTGTTTTCTCCTACATAGATAGCTGTGTTTGGAATTCTAAATCAAACACGGTTTGTGCTAGCTCCTTGAAACTTGACCAAATGAAGTAGTTCTAAGTTCTATCTCTATGGTTTGTTTCCTCTTGAAGTACCCCATGCAGAGACTGGTGAAAAGCACTTTCGTTTGAAAGGGGTTGCCAAGCTTCCAAATACTACTAGTTTGCTGATATCTCAGCAAACATTTTTTCACCAAATCTTGATGATACTTGGTGGTAATGATCAGTTCACTTAGCCTACTTGGCTGCCCAATTTTCACTCTTCTATGTTCAAGCGTTCGTTTCTAGTTTCTCTTTGAATTTTTAGGTTTCACTCTGTTTTCTCCTTCATATATAGCTGTGTTTGGAATTCTATATAAAACACGGTTTGTGCTAGCTCCTTGAAACTTGACCAAATGAAGTAGTTCTAAGTTCTATCTCTATGGTTTGTTTCCTCTTGAAGTACCCCATGCAGAGACTGGCGAAAAGCACTTTCGTTTGAAAGGGGTTGAAAAGCTTCCAAAAACTACTAGTTTGCTGAAATCTCAGCAAACATTTTTTCACCAAATCCTGATGATACTTGGTGGTAATGATCAGTTCACTAATCCCACTTGGCTGACCAATTTTTATTCTTCTAGGTTGAAGCATTCGTTTCAAGTAACAGTTTGAATTTTTAGGTTTCACTCTGTTTTCTCCTACATAGATAGCTGTGTTTGGAATTCTAAATCAAACACGGTTTGTGCTAGCTCCTTGAAAGTTGACCAAATGAAGTAGTTCTAAGTTCTATCTATATGGTTTGTTTCCTCTAGAAGTACCCCATGCAGAGACTGGCGAAAGTCCCTTTCGTTTGAAAGGGGTGGCCAAGCTTCCAAAAAACTTCTAGTTTGCTGAAATCTCAGCAAACATTTTTTCAGCAAATCTTGATGATACTTGGTGGTAATGATCAGTTCACTTAGCCCACTTGGCTGCACAATTTTCACTCTTCTTGGTTCAAGCGTTCGTTTCCAGTAACACTTTGAATTTTTAGGTTTCACTCTGTTTTCTCCTACATAGATAGCTGTGTTTGGAATTCTAAATCAAACACGGTTTGTGCTAGCTCCTTGAAACTTGACTAAATGAAATAGTTCTAAGTTCTATCTCTATGGTTTGTTTCCTCTTGAAGTACCCCATGCAGAGACTGGCGAAAAACACTTTCGTTGAAAGCGGTTGCCAAGCTTCCAAAAAACTACTAGTTTGCTGAAATCTCAGCAAACACTTTTTCACCAAACCTTGTTCATACTTGGTGGTAATGATCAGTTCACTAAGCCAACTTGGCTGCCCAATTTTCACTCTTCTAGGTTCAAGCATTCGTTTCCAGTAACTCTTTGAATTTTTAGGTTTCACTCTGTTTTCTCCTACATAGATAGCTGTGTTTGGAATTCTAAATCAAACACGGTTTGTGCTAGCTCCTTGAAACTTGACCAAATGAAGTAGTTCTAAGTTCTATCTCTATGGTTTGTTTCCTCTTGAAGTACCCCATGCAGAGACTGGCGAAAAGCACTTTCGTTTGAAAGGGGTTGCCAAGCTTCCAAATACTACTAGTTTGCTGATATCTCAGCAAACATTTTTTCACCAAATCTTGATGATACTTGGTGGTAATGATCAGTTCACTTAGCATACTTGGCTGCCCAATTTTCACTCTTCTATGTTCAAGCGTTCGTTTCTAGTTTCTCTTTGAATTTTTAGGTTTCACTCTGTTTTCTCCTTCATATATAGCTGTGTTTGGAATTCTATATAAAACACGGTTTGTGCTAGCTCCTTGAATCTTGACCAAATGAAGTAGTTCTAAGTTCTATCTCTATGGTTTGTTTCCTCTTGAAGTACCCCATGCAGAGACTGGCGAAAAGCACTTTCGTTTGAAAGGGGTTGCCAAGCTTCCAAAAACTACTAGTTTGCTGAAATCTCAGCAAACATTTTTTCACCAAATCCTGATGATACTTGGTGGTAATGATCATTTCACTAATCCCACTTGGCTGACCAATTTTTATTCTTCTAGGTTGAAGCATTCGTTTCAAGTAACAGTTTGAATTTTTAGGTTTCACTCTGTTTTCTCCTACATAGATAGCTGTGTTTGGAATTCTAAATCAAACACGGTTTGTGCTAGCTCCTTGAAAGTTGACCAAATGAAGTAGTTCTAAGTTCTATCTATATGGTTTGTTTCCTCTAGAAGTACCCCATGCAGAGACTGGCGAAAGTCCCTTTCGTTTGAAAGGGGTGGCCAAGCTTCCAAAAAACTTCTAGTTTGCTGAAATCTCAGCAAACATTTTTTCAGCAAATCTTGATGATACTTGGTGGTAATGATCAGTTCACTTAGCCCACTTGGCTGCACAATTTTCACTCTTCTTGGTTCAAGCGTTCGTTTCCAGTAACACTTTGAATTTTTAGGTTTCACTCTGTTTTCTCCTACATAGATAGCTGTGTTTGGAATTCTAAATCAAACACGGTTTGTGCTAGCTCCTTGAAACTTGACCAAATGAAGTAGTTCTAAGTTCTATCTCTATGGTTTGTTTCCTCTTGAAGTACCCCATGCAGAGACTGGCGAAAAGCACTTTCGTTTGAAAGGGGTTGCCAAGCTTCCAAATACTACTAGTTTGCTGATATCTCAGCAAACATTTTTTCACCAAATCTTGATGATACTTGGTGGTAATGATCAGTTCACTTAGCCTACTTGGCTGCCCAATTTTCACTCTTCTATGTTCAAGCGTTCGTTTCTAGTTTCTCTTTGAATTTTTAGGTTTCACTCTGTTTTCTCCTTCATATATAGCTGTGTTTGGAATTCTATATAAAACACGGTTTGTGCTAGCTCCTTGAAACTTGACCAAATGAAGTAGTTCTAAGTTCTATCTCTATGGTTTGTTTCCTCTTGAAGTACCCCATGCAGAGACTGGCGAAAAGCACTTTCGTTTGAAAGGGGTTGCCAAGCTTCCAAAAACAACTAGTTTGCTGAAATCTCAGCAAACATTTTTTCACCAAATCCTGATGATACTTGGTGGTAATGATCAGTTCACTAATCCCACTTGGCTGACCAATTTTTATTCTTCTAGGTTGAAGCATTCGTTTCAAGTAACAGTTTGAATTTTTAGGTTTCACTCTGTTTTCTCCTACATAGATAGCTGTGTTTGGAATTCTAAATCAAACACGGTTTGTGCTAGCTCCTTGAAAGTTGACCAAATGAAGTAGTTCTAAGTTCTATCTATATGGTTTGTTTCCTCTAGAAGTACCCCATGCAGAGACTGGCGAAAGTCCCTTTCGTTTGAAAGGGGTGGCCAAGCTTCCAAAAAACTTCTAGTTTGCTGAATTCTCAGCAAACATTTTTTCAGCAAATCTTGATGATACTTGGTGGTAATGATCAGTTCACTTAGCCCACTTGGCTGCACAATTTTCACTCTTCTTGGTTCAAGCGTTCGTTTCCAGTAACACTTTGAATTTTTAGGTTTCACTCTGTTTTCTCCTACATAGATAGCTGTGTTTGGAATTCTAAATCAAACACGGTTTGTGCTAGCTCCTTGAAACTTGACTAAATGAAATAGTTCTAAGTTCTATCTCTATGGTTTGTTTCCTCTTGAAGTACCCCATGCAGAGACTGGCGAAAAACACTTTCGTTGAAAGGGGTTGCCAAGCTTCCAAAAAACTACTAGTTTGCTGAAATCTCAGCAAACACTTTTTCACCAAACCTTGTTCATACTTGGTGGTAATGATCAGTTCACTAAGCCAACTTGGCTGCCCAATTTTCACTCTTCTAGGTTCAAGCATTCGTTTCCAGTAACTCTTTGAATTTTTAGGTTTCACTCTGTTTTCTCCTACATAGATAGCTGTGTTTGGAATTCTAAATCAAACACGGTTTGTGCTAGCTCCTTGAAACTTGACCAAATGAAGTAGTTCTAAGTTCTATCTCTATGGTTTGTTTCCTCTTGAAGTACCCCATGCAGAGACTGGCGAAAAGCACTTTCGTTTGAAAGGGGTTGCCAAGCTTCCAAATACTACTAGTTTGCTGATATCTCAGCAAACATTTTTTCACCAAATCTTGATGATACCTGGTGGTAATGATCAGTTCACTTAGCCTACTTGGCTGCCCAATTTTCACTCTTCTATGTTCAAGCGTTCGTTTCTAGTTTCTCTTTGAATTTTTAGGTTTCACTCTGTTTTCTCCTTCATATATAGCTGTGTTTGGAATTCTATATAAAACACGGTTTGTGCTAGCTCCTTGAAACTTGACCAAATGAAGTAGTTCTAAGTTCTATCTCTATGGTTTGTTTCCTCTTGAAGTACCCCATGCAGAGACTGGCGAAAAGCACTTTCGTTTGAAAGGGGTTGCCAAGCTTCCAAAAACTAATAGTTTGCTGAAATCTCAGCAAACATTTTTTCACCAAATCTTGATGATACTTGGTGGTAATGATCAGTTCACTAAGCCCACTTGGCTGCCCAATTTTTATTCTTCTAGGTTGAAGCATTCGTTTCAAGTAACAGTTTGAATTTTTAGGTTTCACTCTGTTTTCTCCTACATAGATAGCTGTGTTTGGAATTCTAAATCAAACACGGTTTGTGCTAGCTCCTTGAAAGTTGACCAAATGAAGTAGTTCTAAGTTCTATCTATATGGTTTGTTTCCTCTAGAAGTACCCCATGCAGAGACTGGCGAAAGTCCCTTTCGTTTGAAAGGGGTGGCCAAGCTTCCAAAAAACTTCTAGTTTGCTGAAATCTCAGCAAACATTTTTTCAGCAAATCTTGATGATACTTGGTGGTAATGATCAGTTCACTTAGCCCACTTGGCTGCACAATTTTCACTCTTCTTGGTTCAAGCGTTCGTTTCCAGTAACACTTTGAATTTTTAGGTTTCACTCTGTTTTCTCCTACATAGATAGCTGTGTTTGGAATTCTAAATCAAACACGGTTTGTGCTAGCTCCTTGAAACTTGACTAAATGAAATAGTTCTAAGTTCTATCTCTATGGTTTGTTTCCTCTTGAAGTACCCCATGCAGAGACTGGCGAAAAACACTTTCGTTGAAAGGGGTTGCCAAGCTTCCAAAAAACTACTAGTTTGCTGAAATCTCAGCAAACACTTTTTCACCAAACCTTGTTCATACTTGGTGGTAATGATCAGTTCACTAAGCCAACTTGGCTGCCCAATTTTCACTCTTCTAGGTTCAAGCATTCGTTTCCAGTAACTCTTTGAATTTTTAGGTTTCACTCTGTTTTCTCCTACATAGATAGCTGTGTTTGGAATTCTAAATCAAACACGGTTTGTGCTAGCTCCTTGAAACTTGACCAAATGAAGTAGTTCTAAGTTCTATCTCTATGGTTTGTTTCCTCTTGAAGTACCCCATGCAGAGACTGGCGAAAAGCACTTTCGTTTGAAAGGGGTTGCCAAGCTTCCAAATACTACTAGTTTGCTGATATCTCAGCAAACATTTTTTCACCAAATCTTGATGATACCTGGTGGTAATGATCAGTTCACTTAGCCTACTTGGCTGCCCAATTTTCACTCTTCTATGTTCAAGCGTTCGTTTCTAGATTCTCTTTGAATTTTTAGGTTTCACTCTGTTTTCTCCTTCATATATAGCTGTGTTTGGAATTCTATATAAAACACGGTTTGTGCTAGCTCCTTGAAACTTGACCAAATGAAGTAGTTCTAACTTCTATCTCTATGGATTGTTTCCTCTTGAAGTACCCCATGCAGAGACTGGCGAAAAGCACTTTCGTTTGAAAGGGGTTGCCAAGCTTCCAAAAACTAATAGTTTGCTGAAATCTCAGCAAACATTTTTTCACCAAATCTTGATGATACTTGGTGGTAATGATCAGTTCACTAAGCCCACTTGGCTGCCCAATTTTCACTCTTCTAGGTTCAAGCGTTCGTTTCCAGTAACACTTTGAATTTTTAGGTTTCACTCTGTTTTCTCCTACATAGATAGCTGTGTTTGGAATTCTAAATCAAACACGGTTTGTGCTAGCTCCTTGAAACTTGACCAAATGAAGTAGTTCTAAGTTCTATCTCTATGGTTTGTTTCCGCTTGAAGTACCCCATGCAGAGACTGGCGAAAAACACTTTCGTTTGAAAGGGGTTGCCAAGCTTCCAAAAAACAACTAGTTTGCTGAAATCTCAGCAAACATTTTTTCACCAAATCTTGATGATACTTGCTGGTAATGATCAGTTCACTAATCCCACTTGGCTGCCCAACTTTTATTCTTCTAGGTTGAAGCATTCGTTTCCAGTAACAGTTTGAATTTTTAGGTTTCACTCGGTTTTCTCCTACATAGATAGATGTGTTTGAAACTCTAAATCAAACACGGTTTGTGCTAGCTCCTTGAAACTTGACCAAATGAAGTAGTTCTAAGTTCTATCTCTATGGTTTGTTTTCTCTTGAAGTACCAAATGCAGAGACTGGCGAAAAACACTTTCGTTTGAAAGGGGTTGCCAAGCTTCCAAAAATCTACAAGTTTGCTGAAATCTCAGCAAATATTTTTTCACCAAATCTTGATGATACTTGGTGGTAATGATCAGTTCACTAAACCCACTTGGCTGCCCAATTTTTATTCTTCTAGGTTCAAGTGTTCATTTCCAGTAACACTTTGAATTTTTAGGTTTCACTCTGTTTTCTGCTATATAGATAGATGTGTTTGAAACTCTAAATCAAACACGGTTTGTGCTAGCTCCTTGAAACTTGACCAAATGAAGTAGTTCTAAGTTCTATCTCTAGGGTTTGTTTCCTCTTGAAGTACCCAATGCAGAGACTGGCGAAAAACACTTTCGTTTGAAAGGGGTTGCCAAGCTTCCAAAAAACTACTAGTTTGCTGAAATCTCAGCAAATATTTTTTCACCAAAACTTGATGATACTTGGTGTTAATGATCAGTTCACTAAGCCCACTTGGCTGCCCAATTTTCACTCTTCTAGGTTCAAGCATTCGTTTCCAGTAACAGTTTGAATTTTTAGGTTTCACTCTGTTTTCTCCTACATAGATAGCTGTGTTTGGAATTCTAAATCAAACACGGTTTGTGCTAGCTCCTTGAAACTTGACCAAATGAAGTGGTTCTAAGTTCTATCTCTATGGTTTGTTTCCTCTTGAAGTACCCCATGCAGAGACTGGCGAAAAACACTTTCGTTTGAAAGTGGTTGCCAAGCTTCCAAAATGTACTAGTTTGCTGAAATCTCAGCAAATATTTTTTCACCAAATCTTGATGATACTTGGTGGTAATGATCAGTTCACTAATCCCACTTGGCTGCCAAATTTTCACTCTTCTAGGTTCAAGCGTTCGTTTTCAGTAACAGTTTGAATTTTTAGGTTTCACTCTGTTTTCTGCTATATAGATAGATGTGTTTGAAACTCTAATCAAACACGGTTTGTGCTAGCTCCTTGAAACTTGACCAAATGAAGTAGTTCTAAGTTCTATTTCTATGGTTTGTTTCCTCTTGAAGTACCCCATGCTGAGACTGGCGAAAAACACTTTCGTTTGAAAGGGGTTGCCAAGCTTCCAAAAAACTACTAGTTTGCTGAAATCTCAGCAAACATTTTTTCACCAAATCTTGATGATACTTGCTGGTAATGATCAGTTCACTAATCCCACTTGGCTGCCCAAATTTTATTCTTCTAGGTTGAAGCATTCGTTTCCAGTAACAGTTTGAATTTTTAGGTTTCACTCTGTTTTCTCCTACATAGATAGCTGTGTTTGGAATTCTAAATCAAACACGGTTTGTGCTAGCTCCTTGAAACTTGAAAAATGAATTAGTTCTAAGTTCTATCTCTATGGTTTGTTTCCTCTTGAAGTAGCCCATGCAGAGACTGGCGAAAAACACTTTCTTTTGAAAGGGGTTGCCAAGCTTCCAAAAATCTACTAGTTTGCTGAAATCTCAGCAAACATTTTTTCACCAAATCTTGATGATACTTGGTGGTAATGATCAGTTCACTAAACCCACTTGGCTGCCCAATTTTTATTCTTCTAGGTTCAAGCGTTCGTTTCCAGTAACACTTTGAATTTTTAGGTTTCACTCTGTTTTCTGCTATATAGATAGATATGTTTGAAACACTAAATCAAACACGGTTTGTGCTAGCTCCTTGAAACTTGACCAAATGAAGTAGTTCTAAGTTCTATCTCTATTGTTTGTTTTCTCTTGAAATAACCCATGCAGAGACTGGCGAAAAGCACTTTTGTTTGAAAGGGGTTGCCCAGCTTCCAAAAAACTACTAGTTTGCTGAAATCTCATCAAACATTTTTTCACCAAATCTTGATGATACTTGGTGGTAATCATCAGTTCACTAAGCCCACTTGGCTTCCCAATTTTCACTCTTCTAGGTTCAAGCGTTCGTTTCCAGTAACACTTTGAATTTTTAGGTTTCACTCTGTTTTCTCCTACATAGATAGCTGTGTTTGGATTTCTAATCAAACAAGGTTTGTGCTAGCTCCTTGAGACTTGACCAAATAAAGTAGTTCTATGTTCTATCTCTATGGTTTGTTTCCTCTTGAAGTACCCCATGCAGAGACTGGCGAAAAACACTTTCTTTTGAAAGGGGTTGCCAAGCTTCCAAAAAACTACTAGTTTGCTGAAAACTCAGCTAATATTTTTTCACCAAATCTTGATGATACTTGTTGGTAATCATCAGTTCACTAGGCCCACTTGGCTGCCCAATTTTTATTCTTATGGGTTCAAGCTTTCGTTTCCAGTAACACTTTGAATTTTTAGGTATCACTCTGTTTTCTCCTATATATACAGATGTGTTTGAAACTCTAAATCAAACACGGTTTGTGCTAGCTCCTTGAAACTTGACCAAATGAAATAGTTCTAAGTTCTAACTCTATGGTTTGTTTCCTCTTGAAGTACCCCATGCAGAGACTGGCGAAAAACACTTTCGTTTGAAAGGGGTTGCCAAGCTTCCAAAAAACTACTAGTTTGCTGAAATCTCAGCAAACATTTTTTCACCAAAACTTGATGATACTTGGTGGTAATGATCAGTTCACTAATCCCACTTGGCTGCCCAATTTTTATTCTTCTAGGTTCAAGCGTTCGTTTCCAGTAACACTTTGAATTTTTAGGTTTCACTCTGTTTTCTCCTACATAGATAGCTGTGTTTGGAATTCTAAATCAAACACGGTTCGTGCTAGCTCCTTGAAACCTTGACCAAATGAAGTAGTTCTAAGTTCTATCTCTATGGTTTGTTTCCTCTTGAAGTACCCCATGCAGAGACTGGCGAAAACACTTTCGTTTGAAATTGGTTGCCAAGCTTCCAAAAAAACTACTAGTTTGCTGAAACTCAGCAAACATTTTTTCACCAAATCTTGATGATACTTGGTGGTAATGATCAGTTCTCTAAGCCCACTTGGCTGCCCAATTTTTATTCTTCTAGGTTGAAGCATTCGTTTCCAGTAACAGTTTGAATTTTTAGGTTTCACTCTGTTTTCTTCTGCATAGATAGCTGTGTTTGGAATTCTAAATCAAACACGGTTTGAGCTAGCTCTTGAAACTTGACCAAATGAAGTAGTTTCTAAATTCTATCTCTATGGTTTGTTTCCTCTTGAAGTACCCCATGAAGAGACTGGCGAAAAAAAACTTTTGTTTGAAAGGGGTTGCCAAACTTCCAAAAAACTACTAGTTTGCTGAAATATCAGCAAACTTTTTTCACCAAATCTTGATGATACTTGGTGGTAATGATCAGTTAACTAAGCCCACTTGGCTTCCCAATTTTCAGTCTTCTAGGTTTAAGCGTTCGTTTCCAGTAACACTTTGAATTTTTAGGTTTCACTTTGTTTTCTGCTATATAGATAGATGTGTTTGAAACTCTAAATCAAACACGGTTTGTGCTAGCTCCTTGAAACTTGACCAAATGAAGTAGTTCTAAGTTCTATCTATATGGTTTGTTTCTTCTTGAAGTACACCATGCAGAGACTGGCAAAAGTCCCTTTCGTTTGAAAGGGGTGGCCAAGCTTCCAAAAAACTACTAGTTTGCTGAAATCTCAGCAAACATTTTTTTCACCATATCTTGATGATACTTGGTGGTAATCATCAGTTCACTAAGCCCACTTGGCTGCCCAATTTTCACTCTTCTAGGTTCAAGCGTTCGTTTCCAGTAACACTTTGAAATTTTAGGTTTCACTCGGTTTTCTCCCTACATAGATAGCTGTGTTTGGAATTGTAAATCAAACACGGTTTTTGCTAGCTCTTGAAACTTGACCAAATGAAGTAGTTCTAAGTTCTGTCTCTATGGTTTGTTTCCTCTTGAAGTACGCCATGCAGAGACTGGCGAAAAACACTTTCGTTTGAAAGGGGTTGCCAAGCTTCCAAAATCTACTAGTTTGCTGAAATCTCAGCAAACATTTTTTCACCAAATCTTGATGATACTTGGTAGTAATGATCAGTTCACTTAGCCCACTTGGCTGCCCAATTTTCACTCTTCTAGGTTCAAGCGTTCGTTTCCAGTAACACTTTGAATTTTTGGGTTTCACTCTGTTTTCTGCTATATAGATAGATGTGTTTGAAACTCTAAATCAAACATGGTTTGTGCTAGCTCCTTGAAACTTGACCAAATGAAGTAGTTCTAAGTTCTATCTCTATGGTTTGTTTCCTCTTGAAGTACCCCATGCAGAGACTGGCGAAAAACACTTTCGTTTGAAAGGGGTTGCCAAGCTTCCAAAAAACTACTAGTTTGCTGAAATCTCAGCTAATATTTTTTCACCAAATCTTGATGATACTTGGTGCTAATCATCAGTTCACTACGCCCACTTGGCTGCCCAATTTTTATTCTTCTAGGTTCAAGCGTTCGTTTCCAGTAACACTTTGAATTTTTAGGTATCACTCTGTTTTCTCCTATATATACAGATGTGTTTGAAACTCTAAATCAAACACGGTTTGTGCTAGCTCCTTGAAACTTGACCAAATGAAGTAGTTCTAAGTTCTAACTCTATGGTTTGTTTTCTCTTGAAGTACCCCATGCAGAGACTTTCGAAAAACACTTTCGTTTGAAAGGGGTTGCCAAGCTTCCAAAAAACTACTAGTTTGCTGAAATCTCAGCAAACATGTTTTCACCAAAATTTGATGATACTTGGTGGTAATGATCACTTCACTAATCCCACTTGGCTGCCCAAATTTTATTCTTCTAAGTTCAAGCGTTCGTTTCCAGTAACACTTTGAATTTTTAGGTTTCACTCTGTTTTCTCCTATATATACAGATATGTTTGAAACTCTAAATCAAACACGGTTTGTGCTAGCTCCTTGAAACTTGACCAAATGAAGTAGTTCTAAGTTCGAACTCTATGGTTTGTTTCCTCTTGAAGTACCTCATGCAGAGACTGGCGAAAAACACTTTCGTTTGAAAGGGGTTGAAAAGCTTCCAAAAAACTACTAGTTTGCTGAAATCTCAGCAAACATTTTTTCACCAAAACTTGATGATACTTGGTGGGAATGATCAGTTCACTAATCCCACTTGGCTGCCCAATTTTTATTCTTCTAGTTTCAAGCGTTCGTTTCCAGTAACACTTTGAATTTTTAGGTTTCACTCTGTTTTCTGCTATATAGATAGATGTGTTTGGAATTCTAAATCAAACACGGTTTGAGCTAGCTCTTTGAAACTTGACCAAATGAAGTAGTTCTACGTTCTATATCTATGGATTGTTTCCTCTTGAAGTACCCCATGCAGACACTGGAGAAAAACACTTTCGTTTGAAAGGGGTTGCCAAGCTTCCAAAAAACTACTAGTTTGCTGAAATCTCAGCAAAAATTTTTTCACCAAATCTTGATGATACTTGGTGGTAATGATCAGTTCTCTAACCCAATTGGCTGCCCAATTTTTATTCTTCTAGGTTGAAGCATTCGTTTCCAGTAACAGTTTGAATTTTTAGGTTTCACTCTGTTTTCTTCTGCATAGATAGCTGTGTTTGGAATTCTAAATCAAACACGGTTTGAGCTAGCTCCTTGAAACTTGACCAAATGAAGTAGTTCTAAATTCTATCTCTATGGTTTGTTTCCTCTTGAAGTACCCCATGAAGAGACTGGCGAAAAAAAACTTTTGTTTGAAAGGGGTTGCCAAACTTCCAAAAAACTACTAGTTTGCTGAAATATCAGCAAACTTTTTTTCACCAAATCTTGATGATACTTGGTGGTAATGATCAGTTAACTAAGCCCACTTGGCTTCCCAATTTTCAGTCTTCTAGGTTTAAGTGTTCGTTTCCAGTAACACTTTGAATTTTTAGGTTTCACTCTCTTTTCTGCTATATAGGATAGATGTGTTTGGAACTCTAAATCAAACACGGTTTGTGCTAGCTCCTTGAAACTTGACCAAATGAAGTAGTTCTACGTTCTATCTCTATGGTTTGTTTCAACTTGAAGTACCCCATGCAGACACTGGAGGTAAAACACTTTCGTTTGAAAGGGTTGCCAAGCTTCCAAAATCTACTAGTTTGCTGAAATCTCAGAAAACATTTTTTCACCAAATCTTGATGATACTTGGTTGGTAATGATCAGTTCACTAATCCAACTTGGCTGCCCAATTTTCACTCTTCTAGGTTAAAACATTCGTTTCCAGTAACACTTTGAATTTTTAGGTTTCACTCTGTTTTCTCCTACATAAGTAGCTGTGTTTGAATTCTAAATCAAACACGGTTTTTGCTAGCTCCTTGAAACTTGACCAAATGAAGTAGTTCTAAGTTCTGTCTCTATGGTTTCTTTCCTCTTGAAGTACCCCATGCAGAGACTGGCGAAAAACACTTTCGTTTGAAAGGGGTTGCCAAGCTTCCAAAAATCTACTAGTTTGCTGAAATCTCAGCAAACATTTTTTCACCAAATCTTGATGATACTTGGTGGAAATGATCAGTTCACTAATCCCGCTTGTCTGCCCAATTTTTATTCTTCTAGGTTGAAGCGTTCGTTTCCAGTAACAGTTTGAATTTTTAGGTTTCACTCTGTTTTCTCCTACATAGATAGCTGTGTTTGGAATTCTAAATCAAACACGGTTCGTGCTAGCTCCTTGAAACTTGACCAAATGAAGTAGTTCTAAGTTCTATCTCTATGGTTTGTTTCCTCTTGAAGTACAGCATGCAGAGACTGGCGAAAAACACTTTCGTTTGAAAGGGGTTGCCAAGCTTCCAAAAAAACTACTAGTTTGCTGAAATCTCAGCAAACATTTTTTCACCAAATCTTGATAATACTTGGTGGTAATGATCAGTTCTCTAAGCCCACTTGGCTGCCCAATTTTTATTCTTCTAGGTTGAAGCATTCGTTTCCAGTAACAGTTTGAATTTTTATTTTTCACTCCTTTTCTTCTGCATAGATAGCTGTGTTTGCAATTCTAAATCAAACACGGTTTGAGCTAGCTCCTTGAAACTTGACCAAATGAAGTAGTTCTAAATTCTATCTCTATGGTTTGTTTCCTCTTGAAGTACCCCATGAAGAGACTGGCGAAAAAAAAACTTTTGTTTGAAAGGGGTTGCCAAACTTCCAAAAAACTACTAGTTTGCTGAAATATCAGCAAACTTTTTTTCACCAAATCTTGATGATACTTGGTGGTAATGATCAGTTAACTAAGCCCACTTGGCTTCCCAATTTTCAGTCTTCTAGGTTTAAGCGTTCGTTTCCAGTAACACTTTGAATTTTTAGGTTTCACTCTGTTTTCTGCTATATAGATAGATGTGTTTGAAACTCTAAATCAAACACGGTTTGTGCTAGCTCCTTGAAACTTGACCAAATGAAGTAGTTCTAAGTTCTATCTATATGGTTTGTTTCTTCTTGAAGTACCCCATGCAGAGACTGGCAAAAGTCCCTTTCGTTTGAAAGGGGTGGCCAAGCTTCCAAAAAACTACTAGTTTGCTGAAATCTCAGCAAACATTTTTTCACCAAATCTTGATGATACTTGGTGGTAATCATCAGTTCACTAAGCCCACTTGGCTGCCCAACTTTCACTCTTCTAGGTTCAAGCGTTCGTTTCCAGTAACACTTTGAAATTTTAGGTTTCACTCGGTTTTCTCCTACATAGATAGCTGTGTTTGGAATTCTAAATCAAACACGGTTTGTGCTAGCTCCTTGAAACTTGACCAAATGATGTAGTTCTAAGTTCTATCTCTATGGTTTGTTTCCTCTTGAAGTACCCCATGCAGAGACTGGCGAAAAGCACTTTTGTTTGAAAGGGGTTGCCAAGCTTCCAAAAAACTACTAGTTTGCTGAAATCTCAGCAAACATTTTTTCACCAAATCTTGATGATACTTGGTGGTAATGATCAGTTCACTTAGCCCACTTGGCTGCCCAATTTTCACTCTTCTAGGTTCAAGCGTTCGTTTCCAGTAACACTTTGAATTTTGGTTTCACTCTGTTTTCTGCTATATAGATAGATGTGTTTGAAACTCTAAATCAAACATGGTTTGTGCTAGCTCCATGAAACTTGACCAAATGAAGTAGTTCTAAGTTCTATCTCTATGGTTTGTTTCCTCTTGAAGTACCCCATGCAGAGACTGGCGAAAAACACTTTCGTTTGAAAGGGGGTGCCAAGCTTCCAAAAAACTACTAGTTTGCTGAAATCTCAGCAAACATTTTTTCACCAAATCTTGATGATACTTGGTGGTAATCATCAGTTCACTACGCCCACTTGGCTGCCCAATTTTTATTCTTCTAGGTTCAAGCGTTCGTTTCCAGTAACACTTTGAATTTTTAGGTTTCACTCTGTTTTCTGCTATATAGAATGATGTGTTTGGAATTCTAAATCAAACACGGTTTCAGCTAGCTCCTTGAAACTTGACCAAATGAAGTAGTTCTACGTTCTATCTCTATGGTTTGTTTCAACTTGAAGTACCCCATGCAGACACTGGAGTAAAACACTTTCGTTTGAAAGGGGTTGCCAAGCTTCAAAAATCTACTAGTTTGCTGAAATCTCAGCAAACATTTTTTCACCAAATCTTGATGATACTTGGTGGTAATGATCAGTTCACTAATCCCACTTGGCTGCCCAATTTAAATTCTTCTAGGTTAAAGCATTCGTTTCCAGTAACACTTTGAATTTTTAGGTTTCACTCTGTTTTCTGCTATATAGATAGATGTGTTTGAACTCTAAATCAAACACGGTTTGTGCTAGCTCCTTGAAACTTGACCAAATGAAGTAGTTCTAAGTTCTATCTCTATGGTTTCTTTCCTCTTGAAGTACCCCATGCAGAGACTGGCGAAAAACACTTTCTTTTGAAAGAGGTTGCCAAGCTTCCAAAGAACTACTAGTTTGCTGAAATCGCAGCAAACATTTTTTCACCAAATCTTGATGATACTTGGTGGTAATGATCAGTTCACTAAGCCCACTTCGCTCCAATTTTCACTCTTCTAGGTTCAAGCGTTCGTTTCCAGTAACACTTTGAATTTTCAGGTTTCACTCTGTTTTCTCCTACATAGATAGCTGTGTTTGGAATTCTAAATCAAACACGGTTTGAGCTAGCTCCTTGAAACTTGACCAAATGAAGTAGTTCTAAGTTCTATCTCTATGGTTTGTTTCCTCTTGAAGTACCCCATGCAGAGACTGGCGAAAAACACTTTCGTTGGATAGGGGTTGCCAAGCTTCCAAAAAACTACTAGTTAGCTGAAATCTCAGAAAACATTTTTTCACCAAATCTTGATGATACTTGGTGGTAATGATCAGTTCACTAAGCCCACGTGGCTGCCCAATTTTTATTCTTCTGGGTTGAAGCATTAGTTTCCAGTAACAGTGTGAATTTTTAGGTTTCTCTCGGTTTTCTCCTACATAGATAGCTGTGTTTTGAATTCTAAATAAAACACGGTTTGTGCTAGGTCCTTGAAACTTGACCAAATGAAGTAGTTCTAAGTTCTATCTCTATGGTTTGTTTCCTCTTGAAGTACCCCATGCATAGACTGGCGAAAAACACTTTCGTTTGAAAGGGGTTGCCAAGCTTCCAAAAAAACTTCTAGTTTGCTGAATTCTCAGCAAACATTTTTTCACCAAATCTTGATTATACTTGGTGGTAATCATCAGTTCACTAAGTCCACTTGGCTGGCCTATTTTCACTCTTCTAGGTTCAAGCGTTCGTTTCCAGTAACACTTTGAATTTTTAGGTTTCACTCGGTTTTCTCCTACATAGAGAGCTGTGTTTGGAATTCTAAATCAAACACGGTTTGTGCTAGCTCCTTGAAACTTGACCAAATGAAGTAGTTCTAAGTTCTATCTCTATGGTTTGTTTCCTCTTGAAGTACCCCATGCAGAGACTGGCGAAAAAC
>NW_027510866.1:0-30376 GCF_048772815.1 Callospermophilus lateralis
CCTAAGCACAGACTGTGTAAAACCACTTTCATTGAGAGGGGTTGCCAAGCTTCTAATTATTAACGAGTTTCCCAAATACCAGCAAATATTTTTCACCCAATCTTGATGATACTTGGTGGTAATGATCAGTACACAAATCCCACTTGGCTCACCAAATTTTGTTCTTCTAGGTTGAAGCGTTCATCTACACTAGTAGTTTTTATATTTAGTTTTCCCTCTGTTGTCTCCTATATAGATAGATGAATGTGGAACTCTAAATCCAACATGATTTGTAGTAGCTCTTTGAAACTTGACAAAATAAAGGAGGTCTCAGTTTTGTCTCTATGTTTTTTTCCTCTTCAAGTAGCCCTCAGCACAGACTGTGGAAAAGCACTTTCATTGAGAGGGGTTGCCAAGCTTCTAAGAATTAACGACTTCCCGAAATACCAGCAAATATTTTTTCACCCGATCTTGATGATACTTGATGGTAATGATCAGTACACAAATCCCACTTGGCTCACCAAATTTTCTTCTTCTAGGTTGAAGCGTTCATCTACAGTAGTAGTTTTTATATTTAGTTTTCCCACTGTTCTCTCTTATATATATAGATGAATTTGGAACTCTAAATCCAACATGGTTCGTAGTAGCTCTTTGAAACTTTACAAAATAAAGGAGTTCTCAGTTCTGTCTCTAAGGTTTGTTTCCTCTTCAAGTAGCCCTCAGCACAGACTGTGGAAAAGCAATTTCATTGAGAGAAGTTGCCAAGCTTCTAAGAATTAAGGAGTTTCTGAAATACCAGCAAATATTTTTTCACCCGATCTTGATGATACTTGGTGGTAATGATCAGTACACAAATCCAACTTGGCTCACGAAATTTTGTTCTTCTAGGTTGAAGCGTTCGTCTACAGTAGCAGTTTTTATATTTAGATTTCTATCTGCTCAATCCTATATAGATACATGAATTTTGAACTCTAAATCCAACATGGTTTGTAGTAGCTCTTTGAAACGTGACAAAATAAAGGAGTTCTCAGTTTTGTCTCCATGGTTTGTTTCCTCTTTAAGTAGCCCTAAGCACAGACTGTGTAAGCACTTTCATTGAGGGGGGTTGTCAAGCTTCTAAGAATTAACGCGTTTCCGAAATACCAGCAAATATTTTTTCACCCAATCTTGATGATACTTGGTGGTAATGATCAGTACACAAATCCCACTTGGCTCACCAAATATTGTTCTTCTAGGTTGAAGCGTTCGTCTACAGTAGCAGTTTTTCTATTTAGGTTTCCCTCTGCTCTCTCCTATATAGATACATGAATTTGGAACTTTAAATCCAACATGGTTTGTAGTAGCTCTTTGAAACTTGACAAAATGAAGGAGTTCTCAGTTTTGTCTCTATGGTTTGTTTCCGCTTTAAGTAGCCCTAAGCACAGACTGTGTAAAAGCACTTTCATTGAGAGGGGTTGCCAAGCTTCTAATAATTAACGATTTTCCCAAATTCCAGCAAATATTTTTCACCCAATCTTGATGATACTTGGTGGTAATGATTAGTACACAAATCACACTTGGCTCAGGAAATTTTGTTCTTCTAGGTTGAAGCGTTCGTGTACAGTAGCAGTTTTTAATTTAGGTTTCCTTCTGTTCTCTCCTATATAGATAGATGAATTTGGAACTCTAAATCCAACATGGTTTGTAGTAGCTCTTTGAAACTTGACAAAATAAAGGAGTTCTCAGTTTTGTCTCTATGGTTTGTTTCCTCTTCAAGTAGCCCTAGGCACAGACTGTGGAAAAGCACTTTCATTGAGAGGGGTTGCCAAGCTTCTAAGAATTAACGACTTTCCGAAATACCAGCAAATATTTTTTCACCCAATCTTGATGATACTTGGTGGTAATGATCAGTACACAAATTGTAGTTGGCTCACCAAATTTTGTTCTTCTAGGTTGAAGCGTTCGTCTACAGTAGCAGTTTTTATATTTAGGTTTCCCTCTGTTCTCTCCTATATAAATAGATGAAGTTGGAACTCTAAATCCAAGATGGTTTGTAGTATCTCTTTGAAACTCCACAAAATAAAGGAGTTCTCAGTTTTGTCTCTATGGTTTGTTTCCTCTTCAAGTAGCCCTAGGCACAGACTGTGGAAAAGCACTTTCATCGAGAGGGGTTGCCAATCTTCTAAGAATTAACGAGTTTCCGAAATACCAGCAAATATTTCTTTTACCCAATCTTGATGATTATTGGTGGTAATGATCAGTACACAAATCCCTCTTGGCTCACCAAATTTTGTTCTTCTAGGTTGAAGCATTCGTGTACAGAAGCAGTTTTTATATTTAGGTTTCCTTCTGTTCTCTCCTATATAGATAGATGAATTTGGAACTCTAATTCCAACATGATTTGTAGTAGCTCTTTGAAACTTGACAAAATAAAGGAGGTCTCAGTTTTGTCTCTATGGTTTTTTCCTCTTCAAGTAGCCCTCAGCACAGACTGTGGAAAAGCACTTTCATTGAGAGGGGTTGCCAAGCTTCTAAGAATTAACGAGTTTCCGAAATACCTGCAAATATTTTTTCACCCAATATTGATGGTACTTGGTGGTAATGATCAGTACACAAATCCCACTTGGCTCAAAATTTTGTTCTTCTAGGTTGAAGCGTTCGTCTACAGAAGCAGTTTTTATATTTAAGATTCCCTCTGCTCTGTCCTATATAGATAGATGAGTTTGGAACTCTAAATCCAACACGGTTCGTAGTAGCTCTTTGAAACTTCACAAAATAAAGGAGTTCTCAGTTTTGTCTCTATGGTTTGTTTCCTATTCAAGTAGCCCAAAGCACAGACTGTGGAAAAGCACTTTCATTGAGAGGGGTTGTCAAGCTTCTAAGAATTAACGCGTTTCCGAAATACCAGCATATATTTTTTCAGCCAATCTTGATGATACTTGGTGGAAATGATCAGTACACAAATCCCACTTGGCTCACCCAATTTTGTTCTTCTAGGTTGAAGCGTTCATCTACAGTAGTAGTTTTTATATTTAGTTTTCCCATTGTTCTCTCCTATATAGATAGATGAATGTGGAACTATAAATCCAACATGGTTTGTAGTAGCTCTTTGAAACTTGACAAAATAAAGGAGTTCTCAGTTTTGTCTCTATGGTTTGTTTTCTCTTCAAGTTTCCCTAGGCACAGACTGTGGAAAAGCACTTTCATTGAGAGGGGTTGCCAACCTTCTAAGAATTAACGAGTTTTTGAAATACCTGCAAATATTTTTTCACACAATCTTGATGATACTTGGTGGTAATGATCAGTACACAAATCCCAATTGGCTCACCAAATTTTGTTCTTCTAGGTTGAACCGTTCGTCTACAGTAGCAGTTTTTATATTTAGATTTGCTTCTGCTCAATCCTATAAAGATAGATGAATTTGGAACTCTAAATCCAACATGGTTTGTAGTAGCTCTTTGAAACTTGACAAAATAAAGGAGTTATCAGTTTTGTCTCTATGGTTTGTTTCCTCTTTATGTAGCCCTAAGCACAGACTGTGTAAAAGCACTTTCATTGAGAGGGGTTGTCAAGCTTCTAAGAATTAACGCGTTTCCGAAATACCAGCAAATATTTTTTCACCCAAACTTGATGATACTTGGTGGTAATGATCAGTACACAAATCCCACTTGGCTAACCAAATTTTGTTCTTCTAGGTTGAAGCGTTCGTCTACAGTAGCAGTTTTTATATTTAGGATTCCCTCTGCTCTCTCCTATATAGATAGATGAATTTGGAACTCTAAATCCAACATGGTTCGTAGTAGCTCTTTGAAACTTGACAAAATAAAAGAGTTCTCCGTTTTGTCTCTATGGTTTGTTCCTCTTTAAGTAGCCCTAAGCACAGACTGTGGAAAAGCACTTTCATTGAGAGGGGTTGTCATGCTTCTAAGAATTAACGAGTTTCCGAAATACCAGCATATATTTTTTCACCCAATCTTGATGATACTTGGTGGAAATGATCAGTACCCAAATCCCACTTGGCTCACCAAATTTTGTTCTTCTAGGTTGAAGCATTCGTCTACAGTAGCAGTATTTATATTTAGGTTTCCCTCTGCTCTCTCCTATATAGATACATGAATTTGGAACTTTAAATCCAACATGGTTTGTAGTAGCTCTTTGAAATTTGACAAAATAAAGGAGTTCTCAGTTTTGTCTCTATGGTTTGTTTCCGCTTTAAGTAGCCCTAAGCACAGACTGTGTAAAAGCACTTTCATTGAGATGGGTTTCCAAGCTTCTAAGAATTAACGAGTTTTCGAAATACCAGCAAACACTTTTTCACCCAATCTTGATGATACTTTGTGGTAATGATCAGTACACAAATCCCACTTGGCTCACCAAATTTTGTTCTTCTAGGTTGAAGCGTTCATCTACAGTAGTAGTTTTTATATTTAGTTTTCCCTCTGTTCTCTCCTATACAGATAGATGAATGTGGAACTCTAAATCCAACATGATTTGTAGTAGCTCTTTGAAACTTGACAAAATAAAGGACGTCTCAGTTTTGTCTCTATGGTGTTTTCCTCTTCAAGTAGCCCTCAGCACAGACTGTGGAAAAGCACTTTCATTGAGAGGGGTTGCCAAGCTTCTAAGAATTAACGACTTCCCGAAATACCAGCAAATATTTTTTCACCCGATCTTGATCATACTTGGTGGTAATGATTAGTACACAAATCCCACTTGGCTCACGAAATTTTGTTCTTCTAGGTTGAAGCGTTCGTGTACAGTAGCAGTTTTTATATTTAGGTTTCCTTCTGTTCTCTCCTATATAGATAGATGAATTTGGAACTCTAAATCCCACGTGGTTCGTAGTAGCTCTTTGAAACTTGACAAAATAAAGGAGTTCTCAGTTTTGTCTCTATGGTTTGTTTCCTCTTCAAGTAGCCCTAGGCACAGACTGTGGAAAAGCACTTTCATTGAGAGGGGTTGCCAACCTTCTAAGAATTAACGACTTTCCGAAATACCAGCAAATATTTTTTCACCCAATCTTGATGATACTTGGTGTTAATGATCAGTACACAAATTGTAGTTGGCTCACCAAATTTTGTTCTTCTAGGTTGAAGCGTTCGTCTACAGTAGCAGTTTTTATATTTAGGTTTCCCTCTGTTCTCTCCTATATAAATAGATGAAGTTGGAACTCTAAATCCAACATGGTTTGTAGTATCTCTTTGAAACTTGACAATATAAAGGAGTTCTCAGTTTTGTCTCTATGGTTTGTTTCCTCTTCAAGTAGCCCTAGGCACAGACTGTGGAAAAGCACTTTCATCGAGAGGGGTTGCCAATCTTCTAAGAATTAACGAGTTTCCGAAATACCAGCAAATATTTCTTTTACCCAATCTTGATGATTCTTGGTGGTAATGATCAGTACACAAATCCCTCTTGGCTCACCAAATTTTGTTCTTCTAGGTTGAACCGTTCGTCTACACTAGCAGTTTTTATATTTAGATTTGCATCTGCTCAATCCTATATAGATAGATGAATTTGGAACTCTAAATCCAACATGGTTTGTAGTAGCTCTTTGAAACTTGACAAAATAAAGGAGTTCTCAGTTTTGTCTCTATGGTTTGTTTCCTCTTTATGTAGCCCTAAGCACAGACTGTGTAAAAGCACTTTCTTTGAGAGGGGTTGTCAAGCTTCTAAGAATTAACGCGTTTCCGAAATACCAGCAAATATTTTTTCACCCAATATTGATGATACTTGGTGGTAATGATCAGTACACAAGTCCCACTTGGCTCACCAAATTTTGTTCTTCTAGGTTTAAGCGTTCGTCTACAGTAGCAGTTTTTATATTTATATTTCCATCTGCTCTCTCCTATATAGATAGATGAATTTGGAACTCTAAATCCAACATGGTTTGTAGTAGCTCCTTGAAACTTGACAAAATAAAGGAGTTCTCAGTTTTGTCTCTATGGTTTGTTTCCTCTTTAAGTAGCCCAAAGCACAGACTGTGGAAAAGCACTTTCATTGAGAGGGGTTGTCAAGCTTCTAAGAATTAACGAGTTTCCGAAATACCAGCAAATATTTTTTCACCCAATCTTGATGATACTTGGTGGTAATGATCAGTACACAAATCCCACTTGGCTCACCAAATTTTGTTCTTCTAGGTTGAAGCGTTCGTCTACAGAAGCAGTTTTTATATTTAGGATTCCCTCTGCTCTGTCCTAAATAGATAGATGAATTTGGAACTCTAAATCCAACAAGGTTCGTAGTAGCTCTTTGAAACTTCACAAAATAAAGGAGTTCTTAGTTTTGTCTCTATGGTTTTTTTCCTCTTCAAGTAGCCCTAAGCACAGACTGTGGAAAAGCACTTTCATTGAGAGGGGTTGTCAAGCTTCTAGGAATTAACGTATTTCCGAAATACCAGCAAATATTTTTTCACCCAATCTTAATGAAACTTGGTGGTAATGATCAGTACACAAATCCCACTTGGCTCAACAAATTTTGTTCTTCTAGGTTGAAGCGTTCATCTACAGTAGTAGTTTTTATATTTAGTTTTCCCTCTGTTCTCTCCTATATAGATAGATGAATGTGGAACTCTAAATCCAACATGGTTTGTAGTACCTCTTTGAAACTTGACAAAATAAAGAAGTTCTCAGTTCTGTCTCTAATGTTTGTTTCCTCTTCAAGTAGCCCTCAGTACAGACTGTGGAAAAACACTTTCATTGAGAGAAGTTGCCAAGCTTCTAAGAATTAACGAGTTTCCGAAATACCAGCAAATATTTTATCACCCGATCTTGATGATACTTGGTGGTAATGATTTGTACACAAATCCCACTTGGCTCATGAAATTTTGTTCTTCTAGGTTGAAGCGTTCGTGTACAGTAGCAGTTTTTATATTTACGTATCCTTCTGTTCTCTCTGATATAGATAGATGAATTTGGAACTCTAAATCCAACATGGTTCGTAGTAGCACTTTGAAACTTGACAAAATATAGGAGTTATCAGTTTTGTCTCTATGGTTTGTTTCCTCTTCAAGTAGCCCTAGGCACAGACTGTGGAAAAGCACTTTCATTGATAGGGGTTTCCAACCTTCTAAGAATTAACGAGTTTCCGAAATACCAGCAAATATTTTTTCACCCAATCTTGATGATACTTGGTGGTAATGATCAGTACACAAATCCCACTTGGGTAACCAAATTTTGTTCTTCTAGGTTGAAGCGTTCGTCTACAGTAGCAGTTTTTATATTTAAGATTCCCTCTGCTCTCTCCTATATAGATAGATGAATTTGGAACTCTAAATATAACATGGTTCGTAGTAGCTCTTTGAAACTTGACAAAATAAAAGAGTTCTCAGTTTTGTCTCTATGGTTTTTTCCTCTTCAAGTAGCCCTCAGCACAGACTGTGGAAAAGCACTTTCATTGAGAGGGGTTGCCAAGCTTCTAAGAATTAACGAGTTTCCGAAATACCTGCAAATATTTTTTCACCCAATATTGATGGTACTTGGTGGTAATGATCAGTACACAAATCCCACTTGGCTCAAAATTTTGTTCTTCTAGGTTGAAGCGTTCGTCTACAGAAGCAGTTTTTATATTTAAGATTCCCTCTGCTCTGTCCTATATAGATAGATGAGTTTGGAACTCTAAATCCAACACGGTTCGTAGTAGCTCTTTGAAACTTCACAAAATAAAGGAGTTCTCAGTTTTGTCTCTATGGTTTGTTTCCTATTCAAGTAGCCCAAAGCACAGACTGTGGAAAAGCACTTTCATTGAGAGGGGTTGTCAAGCTTCTAAGAATTAACGCGTTTCCGAAATACCAGCATATATTTTTTCAGCCAATCTTGATGATACTTGGTGGAAATGATCAGTACACAAATCCCACTTGGCTCACCCAATTTTGTTCTTCTAGGTTGAAGCGTTCATCTACAGTAGTAGTTTTTATATTTAGTTTTCCCTCTGTTCTCTCCTATATAGATAGATGAATGTGGAACTATAAATCCAACATGGTTTGTAGTAGCTCTTTGAAACTTGACAAAATAAAGGAGTTCTCAGTTTTGTCTCTATGGTTTGTTTCCTCTTCAAGTTTCCCTAGGCACAGACTGTGGAAAAGCACTTTCATTGAGAGGGGTTGCCAACCTTCTAAGAATTAACGAGTTTTTGAAATACCTGCAAATATTTTTTCACACAATCTTGATGATACTTGGTGGTAATGATCAGTACACAAATCCCAATTGGCTCACCAAATTTTGTTCTTCTAGGTTGAACCGTTCGTCTACAGTAGCAGTTTTTATATTTAGATTTGCATCTGCTCAATCCTATATAGATAGATGAATTTGGAACTCTAAATCCAACATGGTTTGTAGTAGCTCTTTGAAACTTGACAAAATAAAGGAGTTATCAGTTTTGTCTCTATGGTTTGTTTCCTCTTTATGTAGCCCTAAGCACAGACTGTGTAAAAGCACTTTCATTGAGAGGGGTTGTCAAGCTTCTAAGAATTAACGCGTTTCCGAAATACCAGCAAATATTTTTTCACCCAAACTTGATGATACTTGGTGGTAATGATCAGTACACAAATCCCACTTGGCTAACCAAATTTTGTTCTTCTAGGTTGAAGCGTTCGTCTACAGTAGCAGTTTTTATATTTAGGATTCCCTCTGCTCTCTCCTATATAGATAGATGAATTTGGAACTCTAAATCCAACATGGTTCGTAGTAGCTCTTTGAAACTTGACAAAATAAAAGAGTTCTCCGTTTTGTCTCTATGGTTTGTTCCTCTTTAAGTAGCCCTAAGCACAGACTGTGGAAAAGCACTTTCATTGAGAGGGGTTGTCATGCTTCTAAGAATTAACGAGTTTCCGAAATACCAGCATATATTTTTTCACCCAATCTTGATGATACTTGGTGGAAATGATCAGTACCCAAATCCCACTTGGCTCACCAAATTTTGTTCTTCTAGGTTGAAGCATTCGTCTACAGTAGCAGTATTTATATTTAGGTTTCCCTCTGCTCTCTCCTATATAGATACATGAATTTGGAACTTTAAATCCAACATGGTTTGTAGTAGCTCTTTGAAATTTGACAAAATAAAGGAGTTCTCAGTTTTGTCTCTATGGTTTGTTTCCGCTTTAAGTAGCCCTAAGCACAGACTGTGTAAAAGCACTTTCATTGAGAGGGGTTGCCAACCTTCTAATAATTAACGAGTTTCCCAAATACCAGCAAATATTTTTCACCCAATCTTGATGATACTTGGTGGTAATGATCAGTACACAAATCCCACTTGGCTCACCAAATTTTGTTCTTCTAGGTTGAAGCGTTCATCTACAGTAGTAGTTTTTATATTTAGTTTTCCCTCTGTTCTCTCCTATACAGATAGATGAATGTGGAACTCTAAATCCAACATGATTTGTAGTAGCTCTTTGAAACTTGACAAAATAAAGGAGGTCTCAGTTTTGTCTCTATGGTTTTTTCCTCTTCAAGTAGCCCTCAGCACAGACTGTGGAAAAGCACTTTCATTGAGAGGGGTTGCCAAGCTTCTAAGAATTAACGACTTCCCGAAATACCAGCAAATATTTTTTCACCCGATCTTGATCATACTTGGTGGTAATGATTAGTACACAAATCCCACTTGGCTCACGAAATTTTGTTCTTCTAGGTTGAAGCGTTCGTGTACAGTAGCAGTTTTTATATTTAGGTTTCCTTCTGTTCTCTCCTATATAGATAGATGAATTTGGAACTCTAAATCCCACGTGGTTCGTAGTAGCTCTTTGAAACTTGACAAAATAAAGGAGTTCTCAGTTTTGTCTCTATGGTTTGTTTCCTCTTCAAGTAGCCCTAGGCACAGACTGTGGAAAAGCACTTTCATTGAGAGGGGTTGCCAACCTTCTAAGAATTAACGACTTTCCGAAATACCAGCAAATATTTTTTCACCCAATCTTGATGATACTTGGTGTTAATGATCAGTACACAAATTGTAGTTGGCTCACCAAATTTTGTTCTTCTAGGTTGAAGCGTTCGTCTACAGTAGCAGTTTTTATATTTAGGTTTCCCTCTGTTCTCTCCTATATAAATAGATGAAGTTGGAACTCTAAATCCAACATGGTTTGTAGTATCTCTTTAAAACTTGACAATATAAAGGAGTTCTCAGTTTTGTCTCTATGGTTTGTTTCCTCTTCAAGTAGCCCTAGGCACAGACTGTGGAAAAGCACTTTCATCGAGAGGGGTTGCCAATCTTCTAAGAATTAACGAGTTTCCGAAATACCAGCAAATATTTCTTTTACCCAATCTTGATGATTCTTGGTGGTAATGATCAGTACACAAATCCCTCTTGGCTCACCAAATTTTGTTCTTCTAGGTTGAAGCATTCGTGTACAGAAGCAGTTTTTATATTTACGTATCCTTCTGTTCTCTCTGATATAGATAGATGAATTTGGAACTCTAAATCCAACATGGTTCGTAGTAGCACTTTGAAACTTGACAAAATATAGGAGTTATCAGTTTTGTCTCTATGGTTTGTTTCCTCTTCAAGTAGCCCTAGGCACAGACTGTGGAAAAGCACTTTCATTGATAGGGGTTTCCAACCTTCTAAGAATTAACGAGTTTCCGATATACCAGCAAATATTTTTTCACCCAATCTTGATGATACTTGGTGGTAATGATCAGTACACAAATCCCACTTGGGTAACCAAATTTTGTTCTTCTAGGTTGAAGCGTTCGTCTACAGTAGCAGTTTTTATATTTAAGATTCCTTCTGCTCTCTCCTATATAGATAGATGAATTTGGAACTCTAAATATAACATGGTTCGTAGTAGCTCTTTGAAACTTGAGAAAATAAAAGAGTTCTCAGTTTTGTCTCTATGGTTTTTTCCTCTTCAAGTAGCCCTCAGCACAGACTGTGGAAAAGCACTTTCATTGAGAGGGGTTGCCAAGCTTCTAAGAATTAACGAGTTTCCGAAATACCTGCAAATATTTTTTCACCCAATATTGATGGTACTTGGTGGTAATGATCAGTACACAAATCCCACTTGGCTCAAAATTTTGTTCTTCTAGGTTGAAGCGTTCGTCTACAGAAGCAGTTTTTATATTTAAGATTCCCTCTGCTCTGTCCTATATAGATAGATGAGTTTGGAACTCTAAATCCAACACGGTTCGTAGTAGCTCTTTGAAACTTCACAAAATAAAGGAGTTCTCAGTTTTGTCTCTATGGTTTGTTTCCTATTCAAGTAGCCCAAAGCACAGACTGTGGAAAAGCACTTTCATTGAGAGGGGTTGTCAAGCTTCTAAGAATTAACGCGTTTCCGAAATACCAGCATATATTTTTTCAGCCAATCTTGATGATACTTGGTGGAAATGATCAGTACACAAATCCCACTTGGCTCACCCAATTTTGTTCTTCTAGGTTGAAGCGTTCATCTACAGTAGTAGTTTTTATATTTAGTTTTCCCTCTGTTCTCTCCTATATAGATAGATGAATGTGGAACTATAAATCCAACATGGTTTGTAGTAGCTCTTTGAAACTTGACAAAATAAAGGAGTTCTCAGTTTTGTCTCTATGGTTTGTTTCCTCTTCAAGTTTCCCTAGGCACAGACTGTGGAAAAGCACTTTCATTGAGAGGGGTTGCCAACCTTCTAAGAATTAACGAGTTTTTGAAATACCTGCAAATATTTTTTCACACAATCTTGATGATACTTGGTGGTAATGATCAGTACACAAATCCCAATTGGCTCACCAAATTTTGTTCTTCTAGGTTGAACCGTTCGTCTACAGTAGCAGTTTTTATATTTAGATTTGCATCTGCTCAATCCTATATAGATAGATGAATTTGGAACTCTAAATCCAACATGGTTTGTAGTAGCTCTTTGAAACTTGACAAAATAAAGGAGTTATCAGTTTTGTCTCTATGGTTTGTTTCCTCTTTATGTAGCCCTAAGCACAGACTGTGTAAAAGCACTTTCATTGAGAGGGGTTGTCAAGCTTCTAAGAATTAACGCGTTTCCGAAATACCAGCAAATATTTTTTCACCCAAACTTGATGATACTTGGTGGTAATGATCAGTACACAAATCCCACTTGGCTAACCAAATTTTGTTCTTCTAGGTTGAAGCGTTCGTCTACAGTAGCAGTTTTTATATTTAGGATTCCCTCTGCTCTCTCCTATATAGATAGATAAATTTGGAACTCTAAATCCAACATGGTTCGTAGTAGCTCTTTGAAACTTGACAAAATAAAAGAGTTCTCCGTTTTGTCTCTATGGTTTGTTCCTCTTTAAGTAGCCCTAAGCACAGACTGTGGAAAAGCACTTTCATTGAGAGGGGTTGTCATGCTTCTAAGAATTAACGAGTTTCCGAAATACCAGCATATATTTTTTCACCCAATCTTGATGATACTTGGTGGAAATGATCAGTACCCAAATCCCACTTGGCTCACCAAATTTTGTTCTTCTAGGTTGAAGCATTCGTCTACAGTAGCAGTATTTATATTTAGGTTTCCCTCTGCTCTCTCCTATATAGATACATGAATTTGGAACTTTAAATCCAACATGGTTTGTAGTAGCTCTTTGAAATTTGACAAAATAAAGGAGTTCTCAGTTTTGTCTCTATGGTTTGTTTCCGCTTTAAGTAGCCCTAAGCACAGACTGTGTAAAAGCACTTTCATTGAGAGGGGTTGCCAACCTTCTAATAATTAACGAGTTTCCCAAATACCAGCAAATATTTTTCACCCAATCTTGATGATACTTGGTGGTAATGATCAGTACACAAATCCCACTTGGCTCACCAAATTTTGTTCTTCTAGGTTGAAGCGTTCATCTACAGTAGTAGTTTTTATATTTAGTTTTCCCTCTGTTCTCTCCTATACAGATAGATGAATGTGGAACTCTAAATCCAACATGATTTGTAGTAGCTCTTTGAAACTTGACAAAATAAAGGAGGTCTCAGTTTTGTCTCTATGGTTTTTTCCTCTTCAAGTAGCCCTCAGCACAGACTGTGGAAAAGCACTTTCATTGAGAGGGGTTGCCAAGCTTCTAAGAATTAACGACTTCCCGAAATACCAGCAAATATTTTTTCACCCGATCTTGATCATACTTGGTGGTAATGATTAGTACACAAATCCCACTTGGCTCACGAAATTTTGTTCTTCTAGGTTGAAGCGTTCGTGTACAGTAGCAGTTTTTATATTTAGGTTTCCTTCTGTTCTCTCCTATATAGATAGATGAATTTGGAACTCTAAATCCCACGTGGTTCGTAGTAGCTCTTTGAAACTTGACAAAATAAAGGAGTTCTCAGTTTTGTCTCTATGGTTTGTTTCCTCTTCAAGTAGCCCTAGGCACAGACTGTGGAAAAGCACTTTCATTGAGAGGGGTTGCCAACCTTCTAAGAATTAACGACTTTCCGAAATACCAGCAAATATTTTTTCACCCAATCTTGATGATACTTGGTGTTAATGATCAGTACACAAATTGTAGTTGGCTCACCAAATTTTGTTCTTCTAGGTTGAACCGTTCGTCTACAGTAGCAGTTTTTATATTTAGATTTGCATCTGCTCAATCCTATATAGATAGATGAATTTGGAACTCTAAATCCAACATGGTTTGTAGTAGCTCTTTGAAACTTGACAAAATAAAGGAGTTCTCAGTTTTGTCTCTATGGTTTGTTTCCTCTTCAAGTAGCCCTAAGCACAGACTGTGGAAAAGCACTTTCATTGAGAGGGGTTGTCAAGCTTCTAAGAATTAACGAGTTTCCGAAATACCAGCAAATATTTCTTCACCCAATCTTGATGATACTTTGTGGTAATGATCAGTACACAAATCCCACTTGGCTCACCAAATTTTGTTCTTCTAGGTTGAAGCGTTCGTCTACAGTAGCAGTTTTTATATTTAGGTTTCCCTCTGCTCTCTCCTATATAGATAGATGAATTTGGAACTCTAAATCCAACATGGTTTGAAGTATCTCTTTGAAACTTGACAAAACAAAGGAGTTCTCAGTTTTGTCTCTATGGTTGTTTCCGCTTTAAGTAGCCCTAAGCACAGACTGTGTAAAATCACTTTCATTGAGAGGGGTTGCCAAGCTTCTAAGAATTAAAGATTTTCCCAAATACCAGCAAATATTTTTCACCCAATCTTGATGATACTTGGTGGTAATGATCAGTACACAAATCCCACTTGGCTCACCAAATTTTGTTCTTCTAGGTTGAAGCGTTCATCTACAGTAGTAGTTTTTATATTTAGTTTTCCCTCTGTTCTCTCCTATATAGATAGATGAATGTGGAACTATAAATCCAACATGGTTTGTAGTAGCTCTTGAAACTTTACAAAATAAAGGAGTTCTCAGTTTTGCCTCTATGGTTTGTTTCCTCTTCAAGTAGCCCTCAGCACAGACTGTGTAAAAGCACTTTCATTGAGAGGTGTTGCCAAGCTTCTAAGAATTAACGACTATCCGAAATACCAGCAAATATTTTTTCACCCGATCTTGATGATACTTGGTGGTAATGATTAGTACACAAATCCCACTTGGCTCACGAAATTTTGTTCTTCTAGGTTGAAGCGTTCGTGTACAGTAGCAGTTTTTATATTTAGGTTTCCTTCTGTTCTCTCCTATATAGATAGATGAATTTGGAACTCTAAATCCCACATGGTTCGTAGTAGCTCTTTGAAACTTGACAAAATAAAGGAGTTCTCAGTTTTGTCTCTGTGGTTTGTTTCCTCTTCAAGTAGCCCTAGGCACAGACTGTGGAACAGCACTTTCATCGAGAGGCGTTGCCAAGTTTCTAAGAATTAACGAGTTTCCGAAATACCAGCAAATATTTTTTTACGCAATCTTGATGATACTTGGTGGTAATGATCATTACACAAATCCCACTAGGCTCACCAAATTTTGTTCTTCTAGGTTGAAGCGTTCGTATACAGTAGCAGTTTTTATATTTAAGTTTCCATCTGTTCTCTATTATAAAGATAGATGAATTTGGAACTCTAAATCCAACATGGTTTGTAGTAGCTCTTTGAAACTTGACAAAATAAAGGAGTTCTCAGTTTTGTCTCTATGGTTTGTTTCCTCTTTATGTAGCCCTAAGCACACACTGTGTAAAAGCACTTTCATTGAGAGGGGTTGTCAAGCTTCTAAGAATTAACGAGTTTCCGAAATACCAGCAAATATTTTTTCACCCAATCTTGATGATACTTGGTGGTAATGATCAGTACACAAATCCCACTTGCCTCACCAAATTTTGTTTTTCTAGGTTGAAGCGTTCGTCTACAGAAGCAGTTTTCATATTTAGGATTCCCTCTGATCTCTCCTATATAGATAGATGAATTTGGAACACTAAATCCAACATGGTTCGTAGTAGCTCTTTGAAACTTGACAAAATAAAGGAGTTCTCAGTATGTCTCTATGGTTTGTTTCCTCTTCAAGTAGCCCTAAGCACAGACTGTGGAAAAGCACTTTCATTGAGAGGGGTTGTCAAGCTTCTAAGAATTAACGAGTTTTCGAAATACCAGCAAATATTTTTTCACCCAATCTTGATGATACTTGGTGGTAATGATCAGTACACAAATCCCACTTGGCTCACCAAATTTTTTCTTCTAGGTTGAAGCGTTCGTCTACAGTAGCAGTTTTTATATTTAGGTTTCCCTCTGCTCTCTCCTATATAGATAGATGAATTTGGAACTCTAAAATCCAACATGGTTTGAAGTATCTCTTTGAAACTTGACAAAATAAAGGAGTTCTCAGTTTTGTCTCTATGGTTTGTTTCCGCTTTAAGTAGCCCTAAGCACAGACTGTGTAAAATCACTTTCATTGAGAGGGGTTGCCAAGCTTCTAAGAATTAAAGATTTTCCCAAATACCAGCAAATATTTTTCACCCAATCTTGATGATACTTGGTGGTAATGATCAGTACACAAATCCCACTTGGCTCACCAAATTTTGTTCTTCTAGTTTGAAGCGTTCATCCACAGTAGTAGTTTTTATATTTAGTTTTCCCTCTGTTCTCTCCTATATAGATAGATGAATGTGGAACTCTAAATCCAACATGGTTTGTAGGAGCTCTTTGAAACTTTACAAAATAAAGGAGTTCTCAGTTTTGCCTCTATGGTTTGTTTCCTCTTCAAGTAGCCCTCAGCACAGACTGTGGAAAAGCACTTTCATTGAGAGGGGTTGCCAAGCTTCTAAGAATTAACGACTTCCCGAAATACCAGCAAATATTTTTTCACCCGATCTTGATCATACTTGGTGGTAATGATTAGTACACAAATCCCACTTGGCTCACGAAATTTTGTTCTTCTAGGTTGAAGCGTTCGTGTACAGTAGCAGTTTTTATATTTAGGTTTCCTTCTGTTCTCTCCTATATAGATAGATGAATTTGGAACTCTAAATCCCACGTGGTTCGTAGTAGCTCTTTGAAACTTGACAAAATAAAGTAGTTCTCAGTTTTGTCTCTATGGTTTGTTTCCTCTTCAAGTAGCCCTAGGCACAGACTGTGGAAAGCACTTTCATTGAGAGGGGTTGCCAACCTTCTAAGAATTAACGACTTTCCGAAATACCAGCAAATATTTTTTCACCCAATCTTGATGATACTTGGTGTTTAATGATCAGTACACAAATTGTAGTTGGCTCACCAAATTTTGTTCTTCTAGGTTGAACCGTTCGTCTACAGTAGCAGTTTTTATATTTAGATTTGCATCTGCTCAATCCTATATAGATAGATGAATTTGGAACTCTAAATCCAACATGGTTTGTAGTAGCTCTTTGAAACTTGACAAAATAAAGGAGTTCTCAGTTTTGTCTCTATGGTTTGTTTCCTCTTCAAGTAGCCCTAAGCACAGACTGTGGAAAAGCACTTTCATTGAGAGGGGTTGTCAAGCTTCTAAGAATTAACGAGTTTCCGAAATACCAGCAAATATTTCTTCACCCAATCTTGATGATACTTTGTGGTAATGATCAGTACACAAATCCCACTTGGCTCACCAAATTTTGTTCTTCTAGGTTGAAGCGTTCGTCTACAGTAGCAGTTTTTATATTTAGGTTTCCCTCTGCTCTCTCCTATATAGATAGATGAATTTGGAACTCTAAATCCAACATGGTTTGAAGTATCTCTTTGAAACTTGACAAAATAAAGGAGTTCTCAGTTTTGTCTCTATGGTTGTTTCCGCTTTAAGTAGCCCTAAGCACAGACTGTGTAAAATCACTTTCATTGAGAGGGGTTGCCAAGCTTCTAAGAATTAAAGATTTTCCCAAATACCAGCAAATATTTTTCACCCAATCTTGATGATACTTGGTGGTAATGATCAGTACACAAATCCCACTTGGCTCACCAAATTTTGTTCTTCTAGGTTGAAGCGTTCATCTACAGTAGTAGTTTTTATATTTAGTTTTCCCTCTGTTCTCTCCTATATAGATAGATGAATGTGGAACTATAAATCCAACATGGTTTGTAGTAGCTCATTGAAACTTTACAAAATAAAGGAGTTCTCAGTTTTGCCTCTATGGTTTGTTTCCTCTTCAAGTAGCCCTCAGCACAGACTGTGTAAAAGCACTTTCATTGAGAGGTGTTGCCAAGCTTCTAAGAATTAACGACTATCCGAAATACCAGCAAATATTTTTTCACCTGATCTTGATGATACTTGGTGGTAATGATTAGTACACAAATCCCACTTGGCTCACGAAATTTTGTTCTTCTAGGTTGAAGCGTTCGTGTACAGTAGCAGTTTTTATATTTAGGTTTCCTTCTGTTCTCTCCTATATAGATAGATGAATTTGGAACTCTAAATCCCACATGGTTCGTAGTAGCTCTTTGAAACTTGACAAAATAAAGGAGTTCTCAGTTTTGTCTCTGTGGTTTGTTTCCTCTTCAAGTAGCCCTAGGCACAGACTGTGGAACAGCACTTTCATCGAGAGGCGTTGCCAAGTTTCTAAGAATTAACGAGTTTCCGAAATACCAGCAAATATTTTTTTACGCAATCTTGATGATACTTGGTGGTAATGATCATTACACAAATCCCACTAGGCTCACCAAATTTTGTTCTTCTAGGTTGAAGCGTTCGTATACAGTAGCAGTTTTTATATTTAAGTTTCCATCTGTTCTCTATTATAAAGATAGATGAATTTGGAACTCTAAATCCAACATGGTTTGTAGTAGCTCTTTGAAACTTGACAAAATAAAGGAGTTCTCAGTTTTGTCTCTATGGTTTGTTTCCTCTTTATGTAGCCCTAAGCACACACTGTGTAAAAGCACTTTCATTGAGAGGGGTTGTCAAGCTTCTAAGAATTAACGAGTTTCCGAAATACCAGCAAATATTTTTTCACCCAATCTTGATGATACTTGGTGGTAATGATCAGTACACAAATCCCACTTGGCTCACCAAATTTTGTTTTTCTAGGTTGAAGCGTTCGTCTACAGAAGCAGTTTTCATATTTAGGATTCCCTCTGATCTCTCCTATATAGATAGATGAATTTGGAACACTAAATCCAACATGGTTCGTAGTAGCTCTTTGAAACTTGACAAAATAAAGGAGTTCTCAGTATGTCTCTATGGTTTGTTTCCTCTTCAAGTAGCCCTAAGCACAGACTGTGGAAAAGCACTTTCATTGAGAGGGGTTGTCAAGCTTCTAAGAATTAACGAGTTTTCGAAATACCAGCAAATATTTTTTCACCCAATCTTGATGATACCTGGTGGTAATGATCAGTACACAAATCCCACTTGGCTCACCAAATTTTTTTCTTCTAGGTTGAAGCGTTCGTCTACAGTAGCAGTTTTTATATTTAGGTTTCCCTCTGCTCTCTCCTATATAGATAGATGAATTTGGAACTCTAAATCCAACATGGTTTGAAGTATCTCTTTGAAACTTGACAAAATAAAGGAGTTCTCAGTTTTGTCTCTATGGTTTGTTTCCGCTTTAAGTAGCCCTAAGCACAGACTGTGTAAAATCACTTTCATTGAGAGGGGTTGCCAAGCTTCTAAGAATTAAAGATTTTCCCAAATACCAGCAAATATTTTTCACCCAATCTTGATGATACTTGGTGGTAATGATCAGTACACAAATCCCACTTGGCTCACCAAATTTTGTTCTTCTAGTTTGAAGCGTTCATCCACAGTAGTAGTTTTTATATTTAGTTTTCCCTCTGTTCTCTCCTATATAGATAGATGAATGTGGAACTCTAAATCCAACATGGTTTGTAGGAGCTCTTTGAAACTTTACAAAATAAAGGAGTTCTCAGTTTTGCCTCTATGGTTTGTTTCCTCTTCAAGTAGCCCTCAGCACAGACTGTGGAAAAGCACTTTCATTGAGAGGGGTTGCCAAGCTTCTAAGAATTAACGACTTCCCGAAATACCAGCAAATATTTTTTCACCCGATCTTGATCATACTTGGTGGTAATGATTAGTACACAAATCCCACTTGGCTCACGAAATTTTGTTCTTCTAGGTTGAAGCGTTCGTGTACAGTAGCAGTTTTTATATTTAGGTTTCCTTCTGTTCTCTCCTATATAGATAGATGAATTTGGAACTCTAAATCCCACGTGGTTCGTAGTAGCTCTTTGAAACTTGACAAAATAAAGGAGTTCTCAGTTTTGTCTCTATGGTTTGTTTCCACATCAAGTAGCCCTAGGCACAGACTGTGGAAAAGCACTTTCATTGAGAGGGGTTGCCAACCTTCTAAGAATTAACGACTTTCCGAAATACCAGCAAATATTTTTTCACCCAATCTTGATGATACTTGGTGTTAATGATCAGTACACAAATTGTAGTTGGCTCACCAAATTTTGTTCTTCTAGGTTGAACCGTTCGTCTACAGTAGCAGTTTTTATATTTAGATTTCCATCTGCTCAATCCTATATAGATAGATGAATTTGGAACTCTAAATCCAACATGGTTCGTAGTAGCTCTTTGAAACTTGACAAAATAAAGGAGTTCTCAGTATGTCTCTATGGTTTGTTTCCTCTTCAAGTAGCCCTAAGCACAGACTGTGGAAAAGCACTTTCATTGAGAGGGGTTGTCAAGCTTCTAAGAATTAACGAGTTTTCGAAATACCAGCAAATATTTTTTCACCCAATCTTGATGATACTTGGTGGTAATGATCAGTACACAAATCCCACTTGGCTCACCAAATTTTTTTCTTCTAGGTTGAAGCGTTCGTCTACAGTAGCAGTTTTTATATTTAGGTTTCCCTCTGCTCTCTCCTATATAGATAGATGAATTTGGAACTCTAAATCCAACATGGTTTGAAGTATCTCTTTGAAACTTGACAAAATAAAGGAGTTCTCAGTTTTGTCTCTATGGTTTGTTTCCGCTTTAAGTAGCCCTAAGCACAGACTGTGTAAAATCACTTTCATTGAGAGGGGTTGCCAAGCTTCTAAGAATTAAAGATTTTCCCAAATACCAGCAAATATTTTTCACCCAATCTTGATGATACTTGGTGGTAATGATCAGTACACAAATCCCACTTGGCTCACCAAATTTTGTTCTTCTAGTTTGAAGCGTTCATCCACAGTAGTAGTTTTTATATTTAGTTTTCCCTCTGTTCTCTCCTATATAGATAGATGAATGTGGAACTCTAAATCCAACATGGTTTGTAGGAGCTCTTTGAAACTTTACAAAATAAAGGAGTTCTCAGTTTTGCCTCTATGGTTTGTTTCCTCTTCAAGTAGCCCTCAGCACAGACTGTGTAAAAGCACTTTCATTGAGAGGTGTTGCCAAGCTTCTAAGAATTAACGACTTCCCGAAATACCAGCAAATATTTTTTCACCCGATCTTGATGATACTTGGTGGTAATGATTAGTACACAAATCCCACTTGGCTCACGAAATTTTGTTCTTCTAGGTTGAAGCGTTCGTGTACAGTAGCAGTTTTTATATTTAGGTTTCCTTCTGTTCTCTCCTATATAGATAGATGAATTTGGAACTCTAAATCCCACATGGTTCGTAGTAGCTCTTTGAAACTTGACAAAATAAAGGAGTTCTCAGTTTTGTCTCTATGGTTTGTTTCCTCTTCAAGTAGCCCTAGGCACAGACTGTGGAACAGCACTTTCATCGAGAGGCGTTGCCAAGTTTCTAAGAATTAACGAGTTTCCGAAATACCATCAAATATTTTTTTACGCAATCTTGATGATACTTGGTGGTAATGATCAGTACACAAATCCCACTTGGCTCAAAATTTTGTTCTTCTAGGTTGAAGCGTTCGTCTACAGAAGCAGTTTTTATATTTAAGATTCCCTCTGCTCTGTCCTATATAGATAGATGAGTTTGGAACTCTAAATCCAACACGGTTCGTAGTAGCTCTTTGAAACTTCACAAAATAAAGGAGTTCTCAGTTTTGTCTCTATGGTTTGTTTCCTATTCAAGTAGCCCAAAGCACAGACTGTGGAAAAGCACTTTCATTGAGAGGGGTTGTCAAGCTTCTAAGAATTAACGCGTTTCCGAAATACCAGCATATATTTTTTCAGCCAATCTTGATGATACTTGGTGGAAATGATCAGTACCACAAATCCCACTTGGCTCACCCAATTTTGTTCTTCTAGGTTGAAGCGTTCATCTACAGTAGCAGTTTTTATATTTAGTTTTCCCTCTGTTCTCTCCTATATAGATAGATGAATGTGGAACTATAAATCCAACATGGTTTGTAGTAGCTCTTTGAAACTTGACAAAATAAAGGAGTTCTCAGTTTTGTCTCTATGGTTTGTTTCCTCTTCAAGTTTCCCTAGGCACAGACTGTGGAAAAGCACTTTCATTGAGAGGGGTTGCCAACCTTCTAAGAATTAACGAGTTTTTGAAATACCTGCAAATATTTTTTCACACAATCTTGATGATACTTGGTGGTAATGATCAGTACACAAATCCCAATTGGCTCACCAAATTTTGTTCTTCTAGGTTGAACCGTTAGTCTACAGTAGCAGTTTTTATATTTAGATTTGCATCTGCTCAATCCTATATAGATAGATGAATTTGGAACTCTAAATCCAACATGGTTTGTAGTAGCTCTTTGAAACTTGACAAAATAAAGGAGTTATCAGTTTTGTCTCTATGGTTTGTTTCCTCTTTATGTAGCCCTAAGCACAGACTGTGTAAAAGCACTTTCATTGAGAGGGGTTGTCAAGCTTCTAAGAATTAACGCGTTTCCGAAATACCAGCAAATATTTTTTCACCCAAACTTGATGATACTTGGTGGTAATGATCAGTACACAAATCCCACTTGGCTAACCAAATTTTGTTCTTCTAGGTTGAAGCGTTCGTCTACAGTAGCAGTTTTTATATTTAGGATTCCCTCTGCTCTCTCCTATATAGATAGATGAATTTGGAACTCTAAATCCAACATGGTTCGTAGTAGCTCTTTGAAACTAGACAAAATAAAAGAGTTCTCCGTTTTGTCTCTATGGTTTGTTCCTCTTTAAGTAGCCCTAAGCACAGACTGTGGAAAAGCACTTTCATTGAGAGGGGTTGTCATGCTTCTAAGAATTAACGAGTTTCCGAAATACCAGCATATATTTTTTCACCCAATCTTGATGATACTTGGTGGAAATGATCAGTACCCAAATCCCACTTGGCTCACCAAATTTTGTTCTTCTAGGTTGAAGCATTCGTGTACAGTAGCAGTATTTATATTTAGGTTTCCCTCTGCTCTCTCCTATATAATTACATGAATTTGGAACTTTAAATCCAACATGGTTTGTAGTAGCTCTTTGAAATTTGACAAAATAAAGGAGTTCTCAGTTTTGTCTCTATGGTTTGTTTCCGCTTTAAGTAGCCCTAAGCACAGACTGTGTAAAAGCACTTTCATTGAGAGGGGTTGCCAACCTTCTAATAATTAACGAGTTTCCCAAATACCAGCAAATATTTTTCACCCAATCTTGATGATACTTGGTGGTAATGATCAGTACACAAATCCCACTTGGCTCACCAAATTTTGTTCTTCTAGGTTGAAGCGTTCATCTACAGTAGTAGTTTTTATATTTAGTTTTCCCTCTGTTCTCTCCTATACAGATAGATGAATGTGGAACTCTAAATCCAACATGATTTGTAGTAGCTCTTTGAAACTTGACAAAATAAAGGAGGTCTCAGTTTTGTCTCTATGGTTTTTTCCTCTTCAAGTAGCCCTCAGCACAGACTGTGGAAAAGCACTTTCATTGAGAGGGGTTGCCAAGCTTCTAAGAATTAACGACTTCCCGAAATACCAGCAAATATTTTTTCACCCGATCTTGATCATACTTGGTGGTAATGATTAGTACACAAATCCCACTTGGCTCACGAAATTTTGTTCTTCTAGGTTGAAGCGTTCGTGTACAGTAGCAGTTTTTATATTTAGGTTTCCTTCTGTTCTCTCCTATATAGATAGATGAATTTGGAACTCTAAATCCCACGTGGTTCGTAGTAGCTCTTTGAAACTTGACAAAATAAAGGAGTTCTCAGTTTTGTCTCTATGGTTTGTTTCCTCTTCAAGTAGCCCTAGGCACAGACTGTGGAAAAGCACTTTCATTGAGAGGGGTTGCCAACCTTCTAAGAATTAACGACTTTCCGAAATACCAGCAAATATTTTTTTCACCCAATCTTGATGATACTTGGTGTTAATGATCAGTACACAAATTGTAGTTGGCTCACCAAATTTTGTTCTTCTAGGTTGAACCGTTCGTCTACAGTAGCAGTTTTTATATTTAGGTTTCCCTCTGTTCTCTCATATATAAATAGATGAAGTTGGAACTCTAAATCCAACATGGTTTGTAGTATCTCTTTAAAACTTGACAATATAAAGGAGTTCTCAGTTTTGTCTCTATGGTTTGTTTCCTCTTCAAGTAGCCCTAGGCACAGACTGTGGAAAAGCACTTTCATCGAGAGGGGTTGCCAATCTTCTAAGAATTAACGAGTTTCCGAAATACCAGCAAATATTTCTTTTACCCAAAGTTGATGATTCTTGGTGGTAATGATCAGTACACAAATCCCTCTTGGCTCACCAAATTTTGTTCTTCTAGGTTGAAGCATTCGTGTACAGAAGCAGTTTTTATATTTAGGTTTCCTTCTGTTCTCTCCTATATAGATAGATGAATTTGGAACTCTAAATCCAACATGGTTTGGAGTAGCTCCTTGAAACATGACAAAATAAAGGAGTTCTCAGTTTTGTATCTATGGTTTGTTTCCTCTTCAAGTAGCCCTAGGCACAGACTGTGGAATAGCACTTTCATTGAGAGGGGTTGCCAAGCTTCTAAGAATTAACGAGTTTCCGAAATACCTGCAAATATTTTTTCACCCAATATTGATGATACTTGGTGGTAATGATCAGTACACAAATCCCACTTGGCTCAAAATTTTGTTCTTCTAGGTTGAAGCGTTCGTCTACAGAAGCAGTTTTTATATTTAAGATTCCCTCTGCTCTGTCCTATATAGATAGATGAATTTGGAACTCTAAATCCAACACGGTTCGTAGTAGCTCTTTGAAACTTCACAAAATAAAGGAGTTCTCAGTTTTGTATCTATGGTTTGTTTCCTCTTCAAGTAGCCCAAAGCACAGACTGTGGAAAAGCACTTTCATTGAGAGGGGTTGTCAAGCTTCTAAGAATTAACACGTTTCCGAAATACCAGCATATATTTTTTCAGCCAATCTTGATGATACTTGGTGGAAATGATCAGTACACAAATCCCACTTGGCTCACCCAATTTTGTTCTTCTAGGTTGAAGCGTTCATCTACAGTAGTAGTTTTTATATTTAGTTTTCCCTCTGTTCTCTCCTATATAGATAGATGAATGTGGAACTATAAATCCAACATGGTTTGTAGTAGCTCTTTGAAACTTGACAAAATAAAGGAGTTCTCAGTTTTTTCTTTATGGTTTGTTTCCTCTTCAAGTTTCCCTAGGAACAGACTGTGGAAAAGCACTTTCATTGAGAGGGGTTGCCAACCTTCTAAGAATTAACGAGTTTTTGAAATACCTGCAAATATTTTTTCACCCTATCTTGATGATACTTGGTGGTAATGATCAGTACACAAATCCCACTTGGCTCACCAAATTTTGTTCTTCTAGGTTGAACCGTTCGTCTACAGTAGCAGTTTTTATATTTAGATTTGCATCTGCTCAATCCTATATAGATAGATGAATTTGGAACTCTAAATCCAACATGGTTTGTAGTAGCTCTTTGAAACTTGACAAAATAAAGGAGTTCTCAGTTTTGTCTCTATGGTTTGTTTCCTCTTTATGTAGCCCTAAGCACAGACTGTGTAAAAGCACTTTCATTGAGAGGGGTTGTCAAGCTTCTAAGAATTAACGCGTTTCCGAAATACCAGCAAATATTTTTTCACCCAAACTTGATGATACTTGGTGGTAATGATCAGTACACAAATCCCACTTGGCTAACCAAATTTTGTTCTTCTAGGTTGAAGCGTTCGTCTACAGTAGCAGTTTTTATATTTAGGATTCCCTCTGCTCTCTCCTATATAGATAGATGAATTTGGAACTCTAAATCCAACATGGTTCGTAGTAGCTCTTTGAAACTTGACAAAATAAAAGAGTTCTCCGTTTTGTCTCTATGGTTTGTTCCTCTTTAAGTAGCCCTAAGCACAGACTGTGGAAAAGCACTTTCATTGAGAGGGGTTGTCATGCTTCTAAGAATTAACGAGTTTCCGAAATACCAGCATATATTTTTTCACCCAATCTTGATGATACTTGGTGGAAATGATCAGTACCCAAATTCCACTTGGCTCACCAAATTTTGTTCTTCTAGGTTGAAGCATTCGTCTACAGTAGCAGTATTTATATTTAGGTTTCCCTCTGCTCTCTCCTATATAGATACATGAATTTGGAACTTTAAATCCAACATGGTTTGTAGTAGCTCTTTGAAATTTGACAAAATAAAGGAGTTCTCAGTTTTGTCTCTATGGTTTGTTTCCGCTTTAAGTAGCCCTAAGCACAGACTGTGTAAAAGCACTTTCATTGAGAGGGGTTGCCAACCTTCTAATAATTAACGAGTTTCCCAAATACCAGCAAATATTTTTCACCCAATCTTGATGATACTTGGTGGTAATGATCAGTACACAAATCCCACTTGGCTCACCAAATTTTGTTCTTCTAGGTTGAAGCGTTCATCTACAGTAGTAGTTTTTATATTTAGTTTTCCCTCTGTTCTCTCCTATACAGATAGATGAATGTGGAACTCTAAATCCAACATGATTTGTAGTAGCTCTTTGAAACTTGACAAAATAAAGGAGGTCTCAGTTTTGTCTCTATGGTTTTTTCCTCTTCAAGTAGCCCTCAGCACAGACTGTGGAAAAGCACTTTCATTGAGAGGGGTTGCCAAGCTTCTAAGAATTAACGACTTCCCGAAATACCAGCAAATATTTTTTCACCCGATCTTGATCATACTTGGTGGTAATGATTAGTACACAAATCCCACTTGGCTCACGAAATTTTGTTCTTCTAGGTTGAAGCGTTCGTGTACAGTAGCAGTTTTTATATTTAGGTTTCCTTCTGTTCTCTCCTATATAGATAGATGAATTTGGAACTCTAAATCCCACGTGGTTCGTAGTAGCTCTTTGAAACTTGACAAAATAAAGGAGTTCTCAGTTTTGTCTCTATGGTTTGTTTCCTCTTCAAGTAGCCATAGGCACAGACTGTGGAAAAGCACTTTCATTGAGAGGGGTTGCCAACCTTCTAAGAATTAACGACTTTCCGAAATACCAGCAAATATTTTTTCACCCAATCTTGATGATACTTGGTGTTAATGATCAGTACACAAATTGTAGTTGGCTCACCAAATTTTGTTCTTCTAGGTTGAACCGTTCGTCTACAGTAGCAGTTTTTATATTTAGATTTGCATCTGCTCAATCCTATATAGATAGATGAATTTGGAACTCTAAATCCAACATGGTTTGAAGTATCTCTTTGAAACTTGACAAAATAAAGGAGTTCTCAGTTTTGTCTCTATGGTTGTTTCCGCTTTAAGTAGCCCTAAGCACAGACTGTGTAAAATCACTTTCATTGAGAGGGGTTGCCAAGCTTCTAAGAATTAAAGATTTTCCCAAATACCAGCAAATATTTTTCACCCAATCTTGATGATACTTGGTGGTAATGATCAGTACACAAATCCCACTTGGCTCACCAAATTTTGTTCTTCTAGGTTGAAGCGTTCATCTACAGTAGTAGTTTTTATATTTAGTTTTCCCTCTGTTCTCTCCTATATAGATAGATGAATGTGGAACTATAAATCCAACATGGTTTGTAGTAGCTCTTTGAAACTTTACAAAATAAAGGAGTTCTCAGTTTTGCCTCTATGGTTTGTTTCCTCTTCAAGTAGCCCTCAGCACAGACTGTGTAAAAGCACTTTCATTGAGAGGTGTTGCCAACCTTCTAAGAATTAACGACTATCCGAAATACCAGCAAATATTTTTTCACCCGATCTTGATGATACTTGGTGGTAATGATTAGTACACAAATCCCACTTGGCTCACGAAATTTTGTTCTTCTAGGTTGAAGCGTTCGTGTACAGTAGCAGTTTTTATATTTAGGTTTCCTTCTGTTCTCTCCTATATAGATAGATGAATTTGGAACTCTAAATCCCACATGGTTCGTAGTAGCTCTTTGAAACTTGACAAAATAAAGGAGTTCTCAGTTTTGTCTCTGTGGTTTGTTTCCTCTTCAAGTAGCCCTAGGCACAGACTGTGGAACAGCACTTTCATCGAGAGGCGTTGCCAAGTTTCTAAGAATTAACGAGTTTCCGAAATACCAGCAAATATTTTTTTACGCAATATTGATGATACTTGGTGGTAATGATCATTACACAAATCCCACTAGGCTCACCAAATTTTGTTCTTCTAGGTTGAAGCGTTCGTATACAGTAGCAGTTTTTATATTTAAGTTTCCATCTGTTCTCTATTATAAAGATAGATGAATTTGGAACTCTAAATCCAACATGGTTTGTAGTAGCTCTTTGAAACTTGACAAAATAAAGGAGTTCTCAGTTTTGTCTCTATGGTTTGTTTCCTCTTTATGTAGCCCTAAGCACACACTGTGTAAAAGCACTTTCATTGAGAGGGGTTGTCAAGCTTCTAAGAATTAACGAGTTTCCGAAATACCAGCAAATATTTTTTCACCCAATCTTGATGATACTTGGTGGTAATGATCAGTACACAAATCCCACTTGGCTCACCAAATTTTGTTTTTCTAGGTTGAAGCGTTCGTCTACAGAAGCAGTTTTCATATTTAGGATTCCCTCTGATCTCTCCTATATAGATAGATGAATTTGGAACACTAAATCCAACATGGTTCGTAGTAGCTCTTTGAAACTTGACAAAATAAAGGAGTTCTCAGTATGTCTCTATGGTTTGTTTCCTCTTCAAGTAGCCCTAAGCACAGACTGTGGAAAAGCACTTTCATTGAGAGGGGTTGTCAAGCTTCTAAGAATTAACGAGTTTTCGAAATACCAGCAAATATTTTTTCACCCAATCTTGATGATACTTGGTGGTAATGATCAGTACACAAATCCCACTTGGCTCACCAAATTTTTTTCTTCTAGGTTGAAGCGTTCGTCTACAGTAGCAGTTTTTATATTTAGGTTTCCCTCTGCTCTCTCCTATATAGATAGATGAATTTGGAACTCTAAATCCAACATGGTTTGAAGTATCTCTTTGAAACTTGACAAAATAAAGGAGTTCTCAGTTTTGTCTCTATGGTTTGTTTCCGCTTTAAGTAGCCCTAAGCACAGACTGTGTAAAATCACTTTCATTGAGAGGGGTTGCCAAGCTTCTAAGAATTAAAGATTTTCCCAAATACCAGCAAATATTTTTCACCCAATCTTGATGATACTTGGTGCTAATGATCAGTACACAAATCCCACTTGGCTCACCAAATTTTGTTCTTCTAGTTTGAAGCGTTCATCCACAGTAGTAGTTTTTATATTTAGTTTTCCCTCTGTTCTCTCCTATATAGATAGATGAATGTGGAACTCTAAATCCAACATGGTTTGTAGGAGCTCTTTGAAACTTTACAAAATAAAGGAGTTCTCTGTTTTGCCTCTATGGTTTGTTTCCTCTTCAAGTAGCCCTCAGCACAGACTGTGTAAAAGCACTTTCATTGAGAGGTGTTGCCAAGCTTCTAAGAATTAACGACTTCCCGAAATACCAGCAAATATTTTTTCACCCGATCTTGATGATACTTGGTGGTAATGATTAGTACACAAATCCCACTTGGCTCACGAAATTTTGTTCTTCTAGGTTGAAGCGTTCGTGTACAGTAGCAGTTTTTATATTTAGGTTTCCTTCTGTTCTCTCCTATATAGATAGATGAATTTGGAACTCTAAATCCCACATGGTTCGTAGTAGCTCTTTGAAACTTGACAAAATAAAGGAGTTCTCAGTTTTGTCTCTATGGTTTGTTTCCTCTTCAAGTAGCCCTAGGCACAGACTGTGGAACAGCACTTTCATCGAGAGGCGTTGCCAAGTTTCTAAGAATTAACGAGTTTCCGAAATACCAGCAAATATTTTTTTACGCAATCTTGATGATACTTGGTGGTAATGATCAGTACACAAATCCCACTTGGCTCACCAAATTTTGTTCTTCTAGGTTGAAGCGTTCGTATACAGTAGCAGTTTTTACATTTAAGTTTACTTCTGTTCTCTCCTATAAAGATAGATGAATTTGGAACTCTAAATCCAACATGGTTTGTAGTAGCTCTTTGAAACTTGACAAAATAAAGGAGTTCTCAGTTTTGTCTCTATGGTTTGTTTCCTCTTTATGTAGCCCGATGCACACACTGTGTGAAAGCACTTTCATCGAGAGGGGTTGGCAAGCTTCTAAGAATTAACGAGTTTCCGAAATACCATCAAATATTTTTTTACGCAATCTTGATGATACTTGGTGGTAATGATCAGTACACAAATCCCACTTGGCTCACAAAATTTTCTTCTTCTAGGTTGAACCGTTCGTGTACAGTAGCAGTTTTTATATTTAGGTTTCCCTCTGTTCTCTCCTATATAGATAGATGAATTTGGAACTCTAAATCCAACATTGTTTGTAGTAGCTCTTTGAAACTTGACAAAATAAAGGAGTTCTCAGTTTTGTCTCTATTCTTTGTTTCCTCTTCAAGTAGCCCTAGGCACAGACTGTGGAAAAGCACTTTCATTGAGAGGGGTTGCCAACCTTCTAAGAATTAACGACTTTCCGAAATACCTGCAAATATTTTTCACCCAATCTTGATGATACTTGGTGGTAATGATCAGTACACAAATCCCACTTGGCTCACCAAATGTTGTTCTTCTAGGTTGAAACGTTCGTCTACAGTAGCAGTTTTTATATTTAGATTTCCATCTGCTCTCTCCTATATAGATAGATGAATTTGGAACTCTAAATCCAACATGGTTTGTAGTAGCTCTTTGAAACTTGACAAAATAAAGGAGTTCTCAGTTTTGTCTCCATGGTTTGTTTCCTCTTTAAGTAGCCCTAAGCACAGACTGTGTAAAAGCACTTTCATTGAGAGGGGTTGACAAGTTTCTAA
>NW_027510867.1:0-30375 GCF_048772815.1 Callospermophilus lateralis
ATGATAAATTCAAGTAATGAGCAGTACACCAATCAAACTTGGATGCCCAAGTTTCGTTCTCCTAGGTTGAAGCATTCGTTTGCAGTAACAGTTTGAATTTTTAGGTTTCCCTACATTTTCTCCTATATTGACAGATGCAGTTAGAACTCTAAATCAAACACGGTTTGTGGTAGCTTCTTGAAACTTGACACAATACAGTAGTTCTACGTTCTATCTCTAAGGTTTGTTTCCTCTTGATGTAGCCTTAAGCAGAGACTGGCGAATAACTCATTCAATGAAAGGCATTGTTTGGCTGCCAAAAAACTACAGTCTCCTGAAATCACAACATATATATTTTTTTCCGACCTTCATGATACTTTCAAGTAATGAGCAGTACACCAATCAAACTTGGATGCCCAAGTTTCGTTCTCCTAGGTTTAAGCATTCGTTTGCACTAACAGTTTAATTTTTAGGTTTCACTGCGTTTTCTCCTATATTGACAGATGCAGTTAAAACTCTAAATCAAACACGGTTTGTGGTAGCTTCTTGAAACTTGACACAATACAGTAGTTCTACGTTCTATCTCTAAGGTTTGTTTCCTCTTGATGTAGCCTTAAGCAGAGACTGGCGAGTAACTCATTCAATGAAAGGCATTGTTAGGCGGCCAAACAACTACAGTCTCCTGAAATCACAACATATATTTTTTCTTCCGACCTTCATGATACTTTCAAGTAATGAGCAGTACACCAATCAAACTTGGAAGCCCAAGTTTCGTTCTCCTAGGTGGAAGCATTCGTTTGCAGGAACAGTTTGAATTTTTAGATTTCACTGCGTTTTCTTCTATATTGACAGATTCAGTTAGAACTGTAAATCAAACACGGTTTGTGCTAGCTTCTTGAAACTTGACACAATGAAGTAGTTCTACGTTCTATCCCTAAGGTTTGTTTCCTCTTGATGTAGCCTTAAGCAGAGACTGGCGAATGACACTTTCAATGAAAGGCATTGTTAAGCTTCCAAAAAACTACCATCTCCTGAAATCTCAATGTATATTTTTTCATCCAACCTTCATGATAACTTCAAGTAATGAGCAGTACACCAATAAAACTTGGATGCCCAAGTTTCGTTCTCCTAGGTTGAAGCATTCGTTTGCAGGAACAGTTTGAATTTTTATGTTCCACTGCGTTTTCTCCTATATTGACAGATGCAGTTAAAACTCTAAATCAAACACGGTTTGTGGTAGGTTCTTGAAACTTGACACAATACAGTAGTTCTACGTTCTATCTCTAAGGTTTGTTTCCTCTTGATGTAGCCTTAAGCAGAGACTGGCGAATAACTCATTCAATGAAAGGCATTGTTAGGCGGCCAAAAAACTACCGTCTCCTGAAATCACAAATGTATATTTTTTCATCCAACCTTCATGATAACTTCAGGTAATGAGTAGTACAAAAATCAAACTTGGATGCCCAAGTTTCGTTCTCCTAGGATGAAGCATTCGTTTTCAGGAACAGTTTGAATTTTTAGGTTTCACTGCGTTTTCTCCTATATTGACAGATGCAGTTTGAACTCTAAATCAAACACGGTTGGTGCTAGCTTCTTGAAACTTGACAAAATAAAGTAGTTCTACGTTCTATCTCTAAGATTTGTGTCCTCTTGATGTAGCCTTAAGCAGAGACTGGCGAATAACTCATTCAATGAAAAGCATTGTTTGGCTGCCAAAAAACTACAGTCTCCTGAAATCACAACATATATATTTTTTCCGACCTTCATGACACTTTCAAGTAATGAGCAGTACACCAATCAAACTTGGATGCCCAAGTTTCGTTCTCCTAGGTTGAAGCATTCGTTTGCAGGAACAGTTTGAATTTTTAGGTTTCACCGCGTTTTCTCCTTTATTGACAGATGCAGTTAGAACTCTAAATCAAACACGGTTTGTGGTAGCTTCTTGAAACTTGACACAATACAGTAGTTCTACGTTCTATCTCTAAGGTTTGTTTCCTCTTGATGTAGCCTTAAGCAGAGACTGGCGAATAACTCATTCAATGAAAGGCATTGTTAGGCGGCCAAAAAACTACAGTCTCCTGAAATCACAACATATATTTTTTCTTCCGACCTTCATTATACTTTCAAGTAATGAGCAGTACACCAATCAAACTTGGATATCCAAGTTTCGTTCTCCTAGGTTGAAGCATTCGTTTGCAGGAACAGTTTGAATTTTTATGTTTCACTCTGATTTCTCCTATATTGACAGATGCAGTTCGAACTCTATATCAAACACGGTTTGGGGTAGCTTCTTGAAACTTGACACAATAAAGTAGTTCTACGTTCTATCCCTAAGGTTTGTTTCCTCTTGATGTAGCCTTAAGCAGAGACTGGTGAATAACACTTTCAATGAAAGGCATTGTTAAGCTTCCAAAAAACTACCATCTCCTGAAATCTCAATGTATATTTTTTTCATCCAACCTTCATGATAACTTCAAGTAATGAGCAGTGCACCAATCAAACTTGGATGCCCAAGTTTCGTTCTCCTAGGTTGAAGCATTAGTTTGCAGGAACAGTTTGAATTTTTAAGTTTCCCTGCATTTTCTCCTATATTGACAGATGCAGTTAGAACTCTAAATCAAACACGGTTTGTGGTAGCTTCTTGAAACTTGACACAATACAGTAGTTCTACGTTCTGTGTCGAAGTTTTCTTTCCTCTTGATGTAGCCTTAAGCAGAGACTGGCGAATAACTCATTCAATGAAAGGCGTTGGTAGGCTGCCAAAAAACTACAGACTCCTGAAATCACAACATATATTTTTTCTTCCGACCTTCATGATACATTCAAGTAATGAGCAGTACACCAATCAAACTTGGATGCCCAAGTTTCGTTCTCCTAAGTTGAAGCATTCGTTTGCAGGAACAGTTTGAATTTTTAGGTTTCACTCTGTTTTCTCCTATATTGACAGATGCAGTTGGAACTCTAAATCAAACACGGTTTGTGGTAGCTTCTTGAAACTTGACACAATAAAGTAGTTCTACGTTCTATCCCTAAGGTTTGTTTCCTCTTGATGTAGCCTTAAGCAGAGACTGGCGAATAACACTTTCAATGAAAGGCATTGTTAAGCTTCCAAAGGACTACTATCTCCTGAAATTTCAATGTATATTTTTTCATCCGACCTTCATGATAACTTCAAGTAATAGCAGTACACCAATCAAACTTGGATGCCCAAGTTTTGTTCTCCTAAGTTGAAGCATTCGTTTGCAGGAACAGTTTGAATTTTTAGGTTTCACTGCGTTTTCTCCTATATTGACAGATACAGTTTGAACTCTAAATCAAACACGGTTGGTGCTAGCTTCTTGAAACTTGACAAAATAAAGTAGTTCTACGTTCCATCTCTAAGTTTTGTGTCCTCTTGATGTAGCCTTAAGCAGAGACTGGCGAATAACTCATTCAATGAAAGGCATTGTTTGGCTGCCAAAAAACTACAGTCTCCTGAAATCACAACATATATATTTTTTTCCGACCTTCATGATACTTTCAAGTAATGAGCAGTACACCAATCAAACTTGGATGCCCAAGTTTCATTCTTTTAGGTTGAAGCATTCGTTTGCAGGAACAGTTTGAATTTTTAGGTTTCACTCTGTTTTCTCCTATATTGACAGCTGCACTTAGAACTCTAAATCAAACACGGTTTGTGGTAGCTTTTTGAAACTTGACACAATACAGTAGTTTTACTTTCTATCATTAAAGTTTGTTTCCTCTTGATGTAGCCTTAGCAGAGACTGGCAAATAACTCATTCAATGAAAGGCATTGTTATGCTGCCAAAAAACTACAGTCTCCTGAAATCACAACATATATTTTTTCTTCCGACCTTCATGATAACTTCAAGTAATGAGCAGTACACCAATCAAACTTGGGTGCCCAAGTTTCGTTCCCCTAGGTTGAAGCATTCGTTTGCAGGAACAGTTTGAATTTTTAGGTTTCACTGCGTTTTCTCCTATATTGACAGATGCAGTTAGAACTCTAAATTAAACACGGTTTGTGGTAGCTTCTTGAAACTTGACACAATACAGTAGTTCTACGATCTATCTCTAAGGTTTGTTTCCTCTTGATGTAGCCTTAAGCAGAGCCTGGCGAATAACACTTTCAATGAATGGCATTGTTAAGCTTCCAAAAACTACCATCTCCTGAAATCTCAATGTATATTTTTTCTTCCAAACTTCATGATACTTTCAAGTAATGAGCAGTACACCAATCAAACTTGGATGCCCAAGTTTCGTTCTCCTAGGTTGAAGCATTCTTTTGCAGGAACAGTTTGAATTTTTAGGTTTCATCTGTTTTCTACTATATTGTCAGATGCAGTTCGAACTCTAAATCAAACACGGTTTGTGGTAGCTTCTTGAAACTTGACAAAATAAAGTAGTTCTACGTTCTATCCCTAAGGTTTGTTTCCTCTTGATGTAGCCTTAAGCAGAGACTGGCGAATAACACTTTCAATGAAAGGCATTGTTAAGCTTCCAAAAAACTACCATCTCCTGAAATCTCAATGTATATTTTTTCATCCGAACTTCATGATATCTTCAAGTAATGAGCAGTACACCAATCAAACTTGGATGCCCAAGTTTCGTTCTCCTAGGTTGAAGCATTCGTTTGCAGGAACAGTTTGAATTTTTAGGTTTCACTGCGTTTTCTCCTATATTGACAGATGCAGTTAGAACTCTAAATCAAACACGGTTTGTGCTAGCTTCTTGAAACTTGACACAATACAGTAGTTCTACGTTCTATCTCTAAGGCTTGTTTCCTCTTGATGTAGACTTAAGCAGAGACTGGCGAATAACTCATTCAATGAAAGGCGTTGGTAGGCTGCCAAAAAACTACCATCTCCTGAAATCACAACATATATTTTTTCTTCCGACCTTCATGATACTTTCAAGTAATGAGCAGTACACCAATCAAACTTGGATGCCCAAGTTTCGTTCTCCTAGGTTGAAGCATTCGTTTGCAGGAACAATTTGAATTTTTAGGTTTCACTCTGTTTTCTCCTATATTGACAGATGCAGTTCGAACTCTAAATCAAACACGGTTTGTGCTAGCTTCTTGAAACTTGACACAATAAAGTAGTTCTACGTTCTATCCCTAAGGTTTGTTTCCTCTTGATGTAGCCTTAAGCAGAGACTGGCGAATGACACTTTCAATGAAAGGCATTGTTAAGCTTCCAAAAACTACTATCTCCTGAAATCTCAATGTATATTTTTTCATCCAACCTTCATGATAACTTCAAGTAATGAGCAGTACACCAATCAAACTTGGATGCCCAAGTTTCGTTCTCCTAGGTTGAAGCATTCGTTTGCAGGAACAGTTTGAATTTTTAGGTTTCACTGCGTTTTCTCCTATATTGACAGATGCAGTTTGAACTCTAAATCAAACACGGTTGGTGCTAGCTTCTTGAAACTTGACAAAATAAAGTAGTTCTACGTTCTATCTCTAAGGTTTGTGTCCTCTTGATGTAGCCTTAAGCAGAGACTGGCGAATAACACATTCAATGAAAGGCATTGTTTGGCTGCCAAAAAACTACAGTCTCCTGAAATCACAACATATATATTTTTTTCCGACCTTCATGATACTTTCAAGTAATGAGCAGTACACCAATCAAACTTGGATGCCCAAGTATCGTTCTCCTAGGTTGAAGCATTCGTTTGCAGGAACAGTTTGAATTTTTAGGTTTCACTGTGTTTTCTCCTATATTGACAGATGCAGTTAGAACTCTAAATCAAACACGGTTTGTGGTAGCTTCTTGAAACTTGACACAATACAGTAGTTCTACGTTCTATCTCTAAGGTTTGTTTCCTCTTGATGTAGCCTTAAGCAGAGACTGGCGAGTAACTCATTCAATGAAAGGCATTGTTAGGCGGCCAAAAAACTACAGTCTCCTGAAATCACAACATATATTTTTTCTTCCGACCTTCATGATACTTTCAATTAATGAGCAGTACACCAATCTAACTTGGATGCCCAAGTTTCGTTCTCCTAGGTGGAAGCATTCGTTTGCAGGAACAGTTTGAATTTTTAGATTTCACTGCGTTTTCTTCTATATTGACAGATACAGTTAGAACTGTAAATCAAACACGGTTTGTGCTAGCTTCTTGAAACTTGACACAATAAAGTAGTTCTATGTTCTATCCCTAAGGTTTGTTTCCTCTTGATGTAGCCTTAAGCAGAGACTGGCGAATGACACTTTCAATGAAAGGCATTGTTAAGCTTCCATAAAACTACCATCTCCTGAAATCTCAATGTATATTTTTTCATCCAACCTTCATGATAACTTCAAGTAATGAGCAGTACACCAATCAAACTTGGATGCCCAAGTTTAGTTCTCCTAGGTTGAAGCATTCGTTTGCAGGAACAGTTTGAATTTTTATGTTCCACTGCGTTTTCTCCTATATTGACAGATGCAGTTAGAACTCTAAATCAAACACGGTTTGTGGTAGGTTCTTGAAACTTGACACAATACAGTAGTTCTACGTTCTATCTCTAAGGTTTGTTTCCTCTTGATGTAGCCTTAAGCAGAGACTGGCGAATAACTCATTCAATGAAAGGCATTGTTAGGCGGCCAAAAAACTACCGTCTCCTGAAATCACAATGTATATTTTTTCATCCAACCTTCATGATAACTTCAAGTAATGAGCAGTACACCAATCAAACTTGGATGCCCAAGTTTCGTTCTCCTAGGTTGAAGCATTCGTTTGCAGGAACAGTTTGAATTTTTAGGTTTCACTGCGTTTTCTCCTATATTGACAGATGCAGTTAGAACTCTAAATTAAACACGGTTTGTGGTAGCTTCTTGAAACTTGACACAATACAGTAGTTCTACGTTCTATCTCTAATGTTTGTTTCCTCTTGATGTAGCCTTAAGCAGAGACTGGCGAATAACTCATTCAATGAAAGGCGTTGGTAGGCTGCCAAAAAACTACAGTCTCCTGAAATCACAACATATATTTTTTCTTCCGACCTTCATGATACTTTCAAGTAATGAGCAGTACACCAATCAAACTTGGATGTCCAAGTTTCGTTCTTTTAGGTTGAAGCATTCGTTTGCAGGAACAGTTTGAATTTTTAGGTTTCACTGCGTTTTCTTCTATATTGACAGATGCAGTTAGAACTCTAAATCAAACACGGATTGTGCTAGCTTCTTGAAACTTGACACAATACAGTAGTTCTACGTTCTGTCTCTAAGGTTTGTTTCCTCTTGATGTAGCCTTAAGCAGAGACTGGCGAATAACTCATTCAATGAAAGGCGTTGGTAGGCTGCCAAAAAACTACAGTCTCCAGAAATCACAACATATATTTTTTCTTCCGACCTTCATGATACTTTCATGTAATGAGCAGTAAAAAAATCAAACTTGGATGCCCAAGTTTCGTTCTCCTAAGTTGAAGCATTCGTTTGCAGGAACAGTTTGAATTTTCAGGTTTCACTCTGTTTTCTCCTATACTGACAGATGCAGTTTGAACTCTAAATCAAACACGGTTTGTGGTAGCTTCTTGAAACTTGACACAATAAATAGTTCTACGTTCTATAAATGAGGTTTGTTTCCTCTTGATGTAGCCTTAAGCAGAGACTGGCGAATAACACTTTCAATGAAAGGCATTGTTAAGCTTCCAAAAAACTACCATCTCCTGAAATCTCAATGTATATTTTTTCATCCAACCTTCATGATAACTTCAAGTAATGAGCAGTACACCAATCAAACTTGGATGCCCAAGTTTCGTTCTCCTAGGTTGAAGCATTCGTTTGCAGGAACAGTTTGAATTTTTAGATTTCACTGCGTTTTCTCCTATATTGACAGATACAGTTTGAACTCTAAATCAAACACGGTTGGTGCTAGCTTCTTGAAACTTGACACAATACAGTAGTTCTACGTTCTATCTCTAAGGTTTGTTTCCTCTTGATGTAGCCTTAAGCAGAGACTGGCGAATAACTCATTCAATGAAAGGCGTTGGTAGGCTGCCAAAAAACTACAGTCTCCTGAAATCACAACATATATTTTTTCTTCCGACCTTCATGATACTTTCACGTAATGAGTAGTACAGCAATCAAACTTGGATGCCCAAGTTTCGTTCTCCTAGGTTGAAGCATTCGTTTGCAGGAACAGTTTGAATTTTTAGGTTTCACTGCGTTTTCTCCTATATTGACAGATGCAGTTAGAACTCTAAATTAAACACGGTTTGTGGTAGCTTCTTGAAACTTGACACAATACAGTAGTTCTACGTTCTATCTCTAAGGTTTGTTTCCTCTTGATGTAGCCTTAAGCAGAGACTGGCGAATAACTCATTCAATGAAAGGCGTTGGTAGGCTGCCGAAAACTACAGTCTCCTGAAATCACAACATATATTTTTTCTTCCGACCTTCATGATACTTTCAAGTAATGAGCAGTACACCAATCAAACTTGGATGTCCAAGTTTCGTTCTTTTAGGTTGAAGCATTCGTTTGCAGGAACAGTTTGAATTTTTAGGTTTCACTGCGTTTTCTTCTATATTGACAGATGCAGTTCGAACTCTAAATCAAACACGGTTTGTGGTAGCTTCTTGAAACTTGACACAATAAAGTAGTTCTACGTTCTATCCCTAAGGTTTGTTTCCTCTTGATGTAGCCTTAAGCAGAGACTGGCGAATAACACTTTCAATGAAAGGCATTATTAAGCTTCCAAAAAACTACCATCTCCTGAAATCTCAATGTATATTTTTTCATCCAACCTTCATGATAACTTCAAGTAATGAGCAGTACACCAATCAAACTTGGATGCCCAAGTTTCATTCTCCTAGGTTGAAGCATTCGTTTGCAGGAACAATTTGAATTTTTAGGTTTCACTGCGTTTTCTCCTATATTGACAGATGCAGTTAGAACTCTAAATCAAACACGGTTTGTGGTAGCTTCTTGAAACTTGACACAATACAGTAGTTCTACGTTCTATATCTAAGGTTTGTTTCCTCTTGATGTAGCCTTAAGCAGAGACTGGCGAATAACTCATTCAATGAAAGGCGTTGGTAGGCTGAAAAAACTACCATCTCCTGAATTCAAAACATATATTTTTTCTTCCGACCTTCATGATACTTTCAAGTAATGAGCAGTACATCAATCAAACTTGGATGCCCAAGTTTCGTTCTCCTAGGTTGAAGCATTCGTTTGCAGGAACAGTTTGAATTTTTAGGTTTCACTCTGTTTTCTCCTATATTGACAGATGCAGTTCGAACTCTAAATCAAACACGGTTTGTGGTAGCTTCTTGAAACTTGACACAATAAAGTAGTTCTACGTTCTATCCCTAAGGTTTGTTTCCTCTTGATGTAGCCTTAAGCAGAGACTGGCGAATAACACTTTCAATGAAAGGCATTGTTAAGCTTCCAAAGGACTACCATCTCCTGAAATTTCAATGTATATTTTTTCATCCGACCCTCATGATAACTTCAAGTAATAGCAGTACACCAATCAAACTTGGATGCCCAAGTTTCGTTCTCCTAGGTTGAAGCATTCGTTTGCAGGAACAGTTTGAATTTTTAGGTTTCACTGCGTTTTCTCCTATATTGACAGATGCAGTTTGAACTCGAAATCAAACACGGTTGGTGCTAGCTTCTTGAAACTTGACAAAATAAAGTAGTTCTACGTTCTATCTCTAAGGTTTGTGTCCTCTTGATGTAGCCTTAAGCAGAGACTGGCGAATAACACATTCAATGAAAGGCATTGTTTGGCTGCCAAAAAACTACAGTCTCCTGAAATCACAACATATATATTTTTTTCCGACCTTCATGATACTTTCAAGTAATGAGCAGTACACCAATCAAACTTGGATGCCCAAGTATCGTTCTCCTAGGTTGAAGCATTCGTTTGCAGGAACAGTTTGAATTTTTAGGTTTCACTGCGTTTTCTCCTATATTGACAGATGCAGTTAGAACTCTAAATCAAACACGGTTTGTGGTAGCTTCTTGAAACTTGACACAATACAGTAGTTCTACGTTCTATCTCTAATGTTTGTTTCCTCTTGATGTAGCCTTAAGCAGAGACTGGCGAGTAACTCATTCAATGAAAGGCATTGTTAGGCGGCCAAAAAACTACAGTCTCCTGAAATCACAACATATATTTTTTCTTCCGACCTTCATGATACTTTCAATTAATGAGCAGTACACCAATCAAACTTGGATGCCCAAGTTTCGTTCTCCTAGGTTGAAGCATTCGTTTGCAGGAACAGTTTGAATTTTTAGGTTTCACTGCGTTTTCTCCTATATTGACAGATGCAGTTAGAACTCTAAATTAAACACGGTTTGTGGTAGCTTCCTGAAACTTGACACAATACAGTAGTTCTAGGTTCTATCTCTAAGGTTTGTTTCCTCTTGATGTAGCCTTAAGCAGAGACTGGCGAATAACTCATTCAATGAAAGGCGTTGGTAGGCTGCCAAAAAACTACAGTCTCCTGAAATCACAACATATATTTTTTCTTCCGACCTTCATGATACTTTCAAGTAATGAGTAGTACACCAATCAAACTTGGATGCCCAAGTTTCGTTCTCCTAGGTTGAAGCATTTGTTTGCATGAACAGTTTGAATTTTTAGGTTTCACTGCGTTTTCTCCTATATTGACAGATGCAGTTAGAACTCTAAATTAAGCACGGTTTGTGGTAGCTTCTTGAAACTTGACACAATACAGTAGTTCTACGTTCTATATCTAAGGTTTGTTTCCTCTTGATGTAGCCTTAAGCAGAGACTGGCGAATAACCCATTCAATGAAAGGCGTTGGTAGGCTGCCAAAAAACTACATTCTCCTGAAATCACAACATATATTTTTTCTTCCGACCTTCATGATACTTTCAAGTAATGAGTAGTACACCAATGAAACTTTGATGTCCAAGTTTCATTCTCCTAGGTTGAAGCATTCATTTGCAGGAACAGATTGAATTTTTAAGTTTCACTGCATTTTCTCTTATATTGACAGATGCAGTTAGAACTCTAAATCAATCACGGTTTGTTCTAGGCTCTTGAAACTTGACACAATACAGTAGTTCTACGTTCTATCTCTAAGGTTTGTTTCCTCTTGATGTAGCCTTAAGCAGAGACTGGCGAATAACCCATTCAATGAAAGGCCTTGGTATGCTGCCAAAAAACTACAGTCTCCTGAAATCACACATATATTTTTTCTTTCGACCTTCATGATACTTTCAAGTAATGAGCGGTACACCAATCAAACTTGGATGTCCACGTTTCGTTCTCCTAGGTTGAAGCATTCGTTTGCAGGAACAGTTTGAATTTTTAGGTTTCACTGCGTTTTCTCCTATATTGACAGATGCAGTTAGAACTCTAAATTAAGCACGGTTTGTGGTAGCTTCTTGAAACTTGACACAATACAGTAGTTCTACGTTCTATCTCTAAGGTTTGTTTCCTCTTGATGTAGCCTTAAGCAGAGACTGGCGAATAACCCATTCAATGAAAGGCGTTGGTAGGCTGCCAAAAAACTACATTCTCCTGAAATCACAACATACATTTTTTCTTCCGACCTTCATGATACTTTCAAGTAATGAGTAGTACACCAATGAAATTTGGATGTCCAAGTTTCGTTCTCCTAGGTTGAAGCATTCATTTGCAGGAACAGATTGAATTTTTAAGTTTCACTGCGTTTTCTCTTATATTGACAGATGCAGTTAGAACTCTAAATCAATCACGGTTTGTTCTAGGCTCTTGAAACTTGACACAATACAGTAGTTCTACGTTCTATCTTTAAGGTTTGTTTAATCTTGATGTAGCCTTAAGCAGAGACTGGCGAATAACCCATTCAATGAAAGGCGTTGGTATGCTGCCAAAAAACTACTGTCTCCTGAAATCACAAATATATTTTTTCTTTCGACCTTCATGATACTTTCAAGTAATGAGCGGTACACCAATCAAACTTGGATGTCCACGTTTCGTTCTCCTAGGTTGAAGCATTCGTTTGCAGGAACAGTTTGAATTTTTAGGTTTCACTGCGTTTTCTTCTATATTGACAGATGCAGTTAGAACTCTAAATCAAACACGGTTTGTGCTAGCTTCTTGAAACTTGACACAATAAAGTAGTTCTACGTTCTATCCCTAAGGTTTGTTTTCTCTTGATGTAGCCTTAAGCAGAGACTTTCGAATGACACTTTCAATGAAAGGCATTGTTAAGCTTCCAAAAAACTACCATCTCCTGAAATCTCAATGTATATTTTTTCATCCAACCTTCAGGATAACTTCAAGTAATGAGTAGTACACCAATCAAACTTGGATACCCAAGTTTCGTTCTCCTAGGTTGAAGCATTCGTTTGCAGGAACAGTTTGAATTTTTAGGTTTCACTCTGATTTCTCCTATATTGACAGATGCAGTTCGAACTCTATATCAAACACGGTTTGTGGTAGCTTCTTGAAACTTGACACAATAAAGTAGTTCTACGTTCTATCCCTAAGGTTTGTTTCCTCTTGATGTAGCCTTAAGCAGAGACTTGTGAATAACACTTTAAATGAAAGGCATTGTTAAGCTTCCATAAAACTACCATCTCCTGAATTCTCAATGTATATTTTTTCATCCAACCTTCATGATAACTTCAAGTAATGAGCAGTACACCAATCAAACTTGGATGCCCAAGTTTCGTTCTCCTAGGTTGAAGCATTCGTTTGCAGGAACAGTTTGAATTTTTATGTTCCACTGCGTTTTCTCCTATATTGACAGATGCAGTTAGAACTCTAAATCAAACACGGTTTGTGGTAGGTTCTTGAAACTTGACACAATACAGTAGTTCTACGTTCTATCTCTAAGGTTTGTTTCCTCTTGATGTAGCCTTAAGCAGAGACTGGCGAATAACTCATTCAATGAAAGTCATTGTTAGGCGGCCAAAAAACTACCGTCTCCTGAAATCACAATGTATATTTTTTCATCCAACCTTCATGATAACTTCAAGTAATGAGCAGTACACCAATCAAACTTGGATGCCCAAGTTTCGTTCTCCTAGGTTGAAGCATTCGTTTGCAGGAACAGTTTGAATTTTTAGGTTTCACTGCGTTTTCTCCTATATTGACAGATGCAGTTAGAACTCTAAATTAAACACGGTTTGTGGTAGCTTCCTGAAACTTGACACAATACAGTAGTTCTAGGTTCTATCTCTAAGGTTTGTTTCCTCTTGATGTAGCCTTAAGCAGAGACTGGCGAATAACTCATTCAATGAAAGGCGTTGGTAGGCTGCCAAAAAACTACAGTCTCCTGAAATCACAACATATATTTTTTCTTCCGACCTTCATGATACTTTCAAGTAATGAGTAGTACACCAATCAAACTTGGATGCCCAAGTTTCGTTCTCCTAGGTTGAAGCATTTGTTTGCAGGAACAGTTTGAATTTTTAGGTTTCACTGCGTTTTCTCCTATATTGACAGATGCAGTTAGAACTCTAAATTAAGCACGGTTTGTGGTAGCTTCTTGAAACCTGACACAATACAGTAGTTCTACGTTCTATATCTAAGGTTTGTTTCCTCTTGATGTAGCCTTAAGCAGAGACTGGCGAATAACCCATTCAATGAAAGGCGTTGGTAGGCTGCCAAAAAACTACATTCTCCTGAAATCACAACATATATTTTTTCTTCCGACCTTCATGATACTTTCAAGTAATGAGTAGTACACCAATGAAACTTGGATGTCCAAGTTTCGTTCTCCTAGGTTGAAGCATTCATTTGCAGGAACAGATTGAATTTTTAAGTTTCACTGCGTTTTCTCTTATATTGACAGATGCAGTTAGAACTCTAAATCAATCACGGTTTGTTCTAGGCTCTTGAAACTTGACACGATACAGTAGTTCTACGTTCTATCTCTAAGGTTTGTTTCCTCTTGATGTAGCCTTAAGCAGAGACTGGCGAATAACCCATTCAATGAAAGGCGTTGGTAGGCTGCCAAAAAACTACATTCTCCTGAAATCACAACATACATTTTTTCTTCCGACCTTCATGATACTTTCAAGTAATGAGCAGTACACCAATCAAACTTGGATGTCCAAGTTTCGTTCTTTTAGGTTGAAGCATTCGTTTGCAGGAACAGTTTGAATTTTTAGGTTTCACTGCGTTTTCTTCTATATTGACAGATGCAGTTAGAACTCTAAATCAAACACGGATTGTGCTAGCTTCTTGAAACTTGACACAATACAGTAGTTCTACGTTCTGTCTCTAAGGTTTGTTTCCTCTTGATGTAGCCTTAAGCAGAGACTGGCGAATAACTCATTCAATGAAAGGCGTTGGTAGGCTGCCAAAAAACTACAGTCTCCAGAAATCACAACATATATTTTTTCTTCCGACCTTCATGATACTTTCATTTAATGAGCAGTAAAAAAATCAAACTTGGATGCCCAAGTTTCGTTCTCCTAAGTTGAAGCATTCGTTTGCAGGAACAGTTTGAATTTTCAGGTTTCACTCTGTTTTCTCCTATACTGACAGATGCAGTTTGAACTCTAAATCAAACACGGTTTGGGGTAGCTTCTTGAAACTTGACACAATAAATAGTTCTACGTTCTATAAATGAGGTTTGTTTCCTCTTGATGTAGCCTTAAGCAGAGACTGGCGAATAACACTTTCAATGAAAGGCATTGTTAAGCTTCCAAAAAACTACCATCTCCTGAATTCTCAATGTATATTTTTTCATCCAACCTTCATGATAACTTCAAGTAATGAGCAGTACACCAATCAAACTTGGATGCCCAAGTTTCGTTCTCCTAGGTTGAAGCATTCGTTTGCAGGAACAGTTTGAATTTTTAGGTTTCACTGCGTTTTCTCCTATATTGACAGATACAGTTTGAACTCTAAATCAAACACGGTTGGTGCTAGCTTCTTGAAACTTGACACAATACAGTAGTTCTACGTTCTATCTCTAAGGTTTGTTTCCTCTTGATGTAGCCTTAAGCAGAGACTGGCGAATAACTCATTCATTGAAAGGCGTTGGTAGGCTGCCAAAAAACTACAGTCTCCTGAAATCTCAATGTATATTTTTTCATCCGACCTTCATGATAACTTCAAGTAATGAGCAGTACACCAATCAAACTTGGATGCCCAAGTTTTGTTCTCTTAGGTTGAAGCATTCGTTTGCAGGAACAGTTTGAATTTTTAGGTTTCACTGCGTTTTCTCCTATATTGACAGATACAGTTTGAACTCTAAATCAAACACGGTTGGTGCTTGCTTCTTGAAACTTGACAAAATAAAGTAGTTCTACGTTCTATCTCTAAGGTTTGTGTCCTCTTGATGTAGCCTTAAGCAGAGACTGGCGAATAACTCATTCAATGAAAGGCATTGTTTGGCTGCCAAAAAACTACAGTCTCCTGAAATCACAACATATATATTTTTTTCCGACCTTCATGATACTTTCAAGTAATGAGCAGTACACCAATCAAACTTGGATGCCCAAGTTTCATTCTTTTAGGTTGAAGCATTCGTTTGCAGGAACAGTTTGAATTTTTAGGTTTCACTCTGATTTCTCCTATATTGACAGATGCAGTTAGAACTCTAAATAAAACACGGTTTGTGGTAGCTTCTTGAAACTTGACACAATACAGTAGTTCTAGGTTCTATCTCTAAGGTTTGCTTCCTCTTGATGTAGCCTTAAGCAGAGACTGGCGAATAACTCATTCAATGAAAGGCGTTGGTAGGCTGCCAAAAAACTACAGTCTCCTGAAATCACAACATATATTTTTTCTTCCGACCTTCATGATACTTTCAAGTAATGAGTAGTACACCAATCAAACATGGATGCCCAAGTTTCGTTCTTCTAGGTTGAAGCATTCGTTTGCAGGAACAGTTTGAATTTTTAGGTTTCACTGCGTTTTCTCCTATATTGACAGATGCAGTTAGAACTATAAATTAAACACGGTTTGTGGTAGCTTCTTGAAACTTGACACAATACAGTAGTTCTACGTTCTAACTCTAAGGGTTGTTTCCTCTTGATGTAGCCTTAAGCAGAGACTGGCGAATAACACTTTAAATGAAAGGCATTAGTAAGCTTCCAAAAAACTACCATCTCCTGAAATCTCAATGTATATTTTTTCATCCGACCTTCATGATAACTTCAAGTAATGAGCAGTACACCAATCAAACTTGGATGCCCAAGTTTTGTTCTCCTAGGTTGAAGCATTCGTTTGCAGGAACAGTTTGAATTTTTAGGTTTCACTGCGTTTTCTCCTATATTGACAGATACAGTTTGAACTCTAAATCAAACACGGTTGGTGCTAGCTTCTTGAAACTTGACAAAATAAAGTAGTTCTACGTTCTATCTCTAAGGTTTGTGTCCTGTTGATGTAGCCTTAAGCAGAGACTGGCGAATAACTCATTCAATGAAAGGCATTGTTTGGCTGCCATAAAACTACAGTCTCCTGAAATCACAACATATATATTTTTTTCCGACCCTCATGATACTTTCAAGTAATGAGCAGTACACCAATCAAACTTGGATGCCCAAGTTTCATTCTTTTAGGTTGAAGCATTCGTTTGCAGGAACAGTTTGAATTTTTAGGTTTCACTGCGTTTTCTCCTATATTGACAGATGCAGTTCGAACTCTAAATCAAACACGGTTGGTGCTAGCTTCTTGAAACTTGACAAAATAAAGTAGTTCTACGTTCTATCTCTAAGGTTTGTGTCCTCTTGATGTAGCCTTAAGCAGAGACTGGCGAATAACACTTTCAATGAAAGGCGTTGTTTGGCTGCCAAAAAACTACTGTCTCCTGAAATCACAACATATATATTTTTTTTCCGACCTTCATGATACTTTCAAGTAATGAGAAGTACACCAATCAAACTTGGATGCCCAGGTTTTGTTCTCCCACGTTGAAGCATCCGTTTGCAGTAACAGTTTGAATTTTTAGGTCACTCTGTTTTCTCCTATATTGACAGATGCACTTAGAACTCTAAATCAAACACGGTTTGTGGTAGCTTCTTGAAACTTGACACAATACAGTAGTTTTACGTTCTATCATTAAAGTTTGTTTCCTCTTGATGTAGCCTTAGCAGAGACTGGCGAATAACTCATTCAATGAAAGGCATTGTTAGGCTGCCAAAAAACTACAGTCTCCTAAAATCACATCATATATTTTTTCTTCCGACCTTTACGATAACTTCAAGTAATGAGCAGTACACCAATCAAACTTGGATGTCCAAGTTTCGTTCTCCTAGGTTGAAGCATTCGTTTGCAGGAAGAGTTTGAATTTTTAGGTTTCACTGCGTTTTCTTCTATATTGACAGATGCAGTTAGAACTCTAAATAAAACACCGCTTGTGCTAGCCTCTTGAAACTTGACACAATACAGTAGTTCTACCTTCTAACTCTAAGGGTTTTTTCCTCTTGATGTAGCCTTAAGCAGAGACTGGCGAATAACACATTCAATGAAAGGCATTGTTAAGCTTTCAAAAAACTACCATCTCCTGAAATCACAACATATATTTTTTCTTCCGAACTTCATGATACTTTCAAGTAATGAGCAGTACACCAATCAAACTTGGATGTCCAAGTTTCGTTCTCCTGGTTTGAAGCATTCGTTTGCAGGAAGAGTTTGAATTTTTAGGTTTCACTGCGTTTTCTGCTATAGTGACAGATGCAGTTAGAACTCTAAATCAAACACGGATTGTGCTAGCCTCTTGAAACTTGACACAATACAGTAGTTCTACGTTCTAACTCTAAGGTTTGTTTCCTCTTGATGTAGCCTTAAGCAGAGACTGGCGAATAACACATTCAATGAAAGTCATTGTTAAGCTTCCAAAAAACTACCATCTCCTGAAATCACAACATATATTTTTTCTTCCGAACTTCATGATACTTTTAAGTAATGAGCAGTACACCAATCAAACTTTGATGCCCAAGTTTCGTTCTCATAGGTTGAAGCATTCGTTTGCAGGAACAGTTTGAATTTTTAGGTTTCACTCTGTTTTCTCCTATATTGACAGATGCAGTTCGAACTCTAAATCAAACACGGTTTGTGGTAGCTTCTTGAAACTTGACACAATAAAGTAGTTCTACGTTCTATCCCTAAGGTTTGTTTTCTCTTGATGTAGCCTTAAGCAGAGACTTTCGAATGACACTTTCAATGAAAGGCATTGTTAAGCTTCCCAAAAACTACCATTTCCTGAAATCTCAATGTATATTTTTTCATCCAACCTTCATGATAACTTCAAGTAATGAGCAGTACACCAAGCAAACTTGGATGCCCAAGTTTCGTTCTCCTAGGTTGAAGCATTCGTTTGCAGGAACAGTTTGAATTTTTAGGTTTCACTGCGTTTTCTCCTATATTGACAGACGCAGTTAGAACTCTAAATCAAACACGGTTTGTGGTAGCTTCTTGAAACTTGACACAATACAGTAGTTCTACGTTCTATCTCTAAGGTTTGTTTCCTCTTGATGTAGCCTTAAGCAGAGACTGGCGAATAACTAATTCAATGAAAAGCGTTGGTAGGCTGCCAAAAAACTACAGTCTCCTGAAATCACAACATATATTTTTTCTTCCGACCTTCATGATAACTTCAAGTAATGAGCAGTACACCAATCCAACTTGGATGCCCAAGTTTCGTTCTCCTAGGTTGAAGCATTCGTTTGCAGGAAGAGTTTGAATTTTTAGGTTTCACTGCGTTTTCTCCTATATTGACAGATGCAGTTAGAACTCTAAATCAAACACGGTTTGTGCTAGCCTCTTGAAACTTGACACAATACAGTAGTTCTACGTTCAATCTCTAAGCTCGTTTCCTCATGATGTAGCCTTAATCAGATACTGGCGAATAACTCATTCAATGAAAGGCGTTGGTAGGCTGCCAAAAAACGACAGTCTCCTGAAATCACAACATATATTTTTTCTTCCGACCTTCATGATACTTTCAAGTAATGAGCAGTACACCAATCAAACTTGGATGTCCAAGTTTCGTTCTCCTAGGTTGAAGCATTCGTTTGCAGGAAGAGTTTGAATTTTTAGGTTTCACTGCGTTTTCTTCTATATTGACAGATGCAGTTAGAACTCTAAATCAAACACGGTTTGTGCTAGCCTCTTGAAACTTGACACAATACAGTAGTTCTACGTTCTAACTCTAAGGGTTGTTTCCTCTTGATGTAGCCTTAAGCAGAGACTGGCGAATAACACATTCAATGAAAGGCATTGTTAAGCTTTCAAAAAACTACCATCTCCTGAAATCACAACATATATTTTTTCTTCCGAACTTCATGATACTTTCAAGTAATGAGCAGTACACCAATCAAACTTGGATGTCCAAGTTTCGTTCTCCTGGGTTGAAGCATTCGTTTGCAGGAAGAGTTTGAATTTTTAGGTTTCACTGCGTTTTCTTCTATAGTGACAGATGCAGTTAGAACTCTAAATCAAACACGGTTTGTGCTAGCCTCTTGAAACTTGACACAATACAGTAGTTCTACGTTCTAACTCTAAGGTTTGTTTCCTCTTGATGTAGCCTTAAGCAGAGACTGGCGAATAACACATTCAATGAAAGTCATTGTTAAGCTTCCAAAAAACTACCATCTCCTGAAATCACAACATATATTTTTTCTTCCGAACTTCATGATACTTTTAAGTAATGAGCAGTACACCAATCAAACTTTGATGCCCAAGTTTCGTTCTCATAGGTTGAAGCATTCGTTTGCAGGAACAGTTTGAATTTTTAGGTTTCACTCTGTTTTCTCCTATATTGACAGATGCAGTTCGAACTCTAAATCAAACACGGTTTGTGGTAGCTTCTTGAAACTTGACACAATAAAGTAGTTCTACGTTCTATCCCTAAGGTTTGTTTTCTCTTGATGTAGCCTTAAGCAGAGACTTTCGAATGACACTTTCAATGAAAGGCATTGTTAAGCTTCCAAAAAACTACCATTTCCTGAAATCTCAATGTATATTTTTTCATCCAACCTTCATGATAACATCAAGTAATGAGCAGTACACCAAGCAAACTTGGATGCCCAAGTTTCGTTCTCCTAGGTTGAAGCATTCGTTTGCAGGAACAGTTTGAATTTGTAGGTTTCACTGCGTTTTCTCCTATATTGACAGACGCAGTTAGAACTCTAAATCAAACACGGTTTGTGGTAGCTTCTTGAAACTTGACACAATACAGTAGTTCTACGTTCTATCTCTAAGGTTTGTTTCCTCTTGATGTAGCCTTAAGCAGAGACTGGCGAATAACTCATTCAATGAAAGGCGTTGGTAGGCTGCCAAAAAACTACCATCTCCTGAAATCAAAACATATATTTTTTCTTCCGACCTTCATGATACTTTCAAGTAATGAGCAGTACACCAATCAAACTTGGATGCCCAAGTTTCGTTCTCCTAGGTTGAAGCATTCGTTTGCAGGAACAGTTTGAATTTTTAGGTTTCACTCTGATTTCTCCTATATTGACAGATGCAGTTCGAACTCTAAATCAAACACGGTTTGTGCTAGCTTCTTGAAACTTGACACAATAAAGTAGTTCTACGTTCTATCCCTAAGGTTTGTTTCCTCTTGATGTAGCCTTAAGCAGAGACTGGCGAATGGCACTTTCAATGAAAGGCATTGTTAAGCTTCCAAAAAACTACCATCTCCTGAAATCTCAATGTATATTTTTTCATCCAACCTTCATGATAACTTCAAGTAATGAGCAGTACACCAGTCAAACTTGGATGTCCAAGTTTCGTTCTCCTAGGTTGAAGCATTCATTTCCAGGAACAGATTGAATTTTTAGGTTTCACTGCGTATTCTCTTATATTGACAGATGCAGTTAGAACTCTAAATCAATCACGGTTTGTGCTAACCTTTTGAAACTTGACACAATACAGTAGTTCTAAATTCTAACTCTAAGGTTTGTTTCCTCTTGATGTAGCCTTAAGCAGAGACTGGCGAATAACACATTCAATGAAAGTCATTGTTAAGCTTCCAAAAAACTACCATCTCCTGAAATCACAACATATATTTTTTCTTCCGAACTTCATGATACTTTCAAGTAATGAGCAGTACACCAATCAAACTTGGATGCCCAAGTTTCGTTCTCCTAGGTTGAAGCATTCGTTTGCAGGAACAGTTTGAATTTTTAGGTTTCACTGCGTTTTCTCCTATATTGACAGACGCAGTTAGAACTCTAAATCAAACACGGTTTGTGGTAGCTTCTTGAAACTTGACACAATACAGTAGTTCTACGTTCTATCTCTAAGGTTTGTTTCCTCTTGATGTAGCCTTAAGCAGAGACTGGCGAATAACTAATTCAATGAAAGGCGTTGGTAGGCTGCCAAAAAACTACAGTCTCCTGAAATCACAACATATATTTTTTCTTCCGACCTTCATGATAACTTCAAGTAATGAGCAGTACACCAATCAAACTTGGATGCCCAAGTTTCGTTCTCCTAGGTTGAAGCATTAGTTTGCAGGAAGAGTTTGAATTTTTAGGTTTCACTGCGTTTTCTCCTATATTGACAGATGCAGTTAGAACTCTAAATCAAACACGGTTTGTGCTCCCCTCTTGAAACTTGACACAATACAGTAGTTCTACGTTCTAACTCTAAGGTTTGTTTCCTCTTGATGTAGCCTTAAGCAGAGACTGGCGAATAACACATTCAATGAAAGTCATTGTTAAGCTTCCAAAAAACTACCATCTCCTGAAATCACAACATATATTTTTTCTTCCGAACTTCATGATACTTTTAAGTAATGAGCAGTACACCAATCAAACTTTGATGCCCAAGTTTCGTTCTCATAGGTTGAAGCATTCGTTTGCAGGAACAGTTTGAATTTTTAGGTTTCACTCTGTTTTCTCCTATATTGACAGATGCAGTTCGAACTCTAAATCAAACACGGTTTGTGGTATCTTCTTGAAACTTGACACAATAAAGTAGTTCTACATTCTATCCCTAAGGTTTGTTTTCTCTTGATGTAGCCTTAAGCAGAGACTTTCGAATGACACTTTCAATGAAAGGCATTGTTAAGCTTCCAAAAAACTACCATTTCCTGAAATCTCAATGTATATTTTTTCATCCAACCTTCATGATAACATCAAGTAATGAGCAGTACACCAAGCAAACTTGGATGCCCAAGTTTCGTTCTCCTAGGTTGAAGCATTCGTTTGCAGGAACAGTTTGAATTTTTAGGTTTCACTGCGTTTTCTCCTATATTGACAGACGCAGTTAGAACTCTAAATCAAACACGGTTTGTGGTAGCTTCTTGAAACTTGACACAATACAGTAGTTCTACGTTCTATCTCTAAGGTTTGTTTCCTCTTGATGTAGCCTTAAGCAGAGACTGGCGAATAACTAATTCAATGAAAGGCGTTGGTAGGCTGCCAAAAAACTACAGTCTCCTGAAATCACAACATATATTTTTTCTTCCGACCTTCATGATAACTTCAAGTAATGAGCAGTACACCAATCAAACTTGGATGCCCAAGTTTCGTTCTCCTAGGTTGAAGCATTAGTTTGCAGGAAGAGTTTGAATTTTTAGGTTTCACTGCGTTTTCTCCTATATTGACAGATGCAGTTAGAACTCTAAATCAAACACGGTTTGTGCTCGCCTCTTGAAACTTGACACAATACAGTAGTTCTACGTTCTAACTCTAAGGTTTGTTTCCTCTTGATGTAGCCTTAAGCAGAGACTGGCGAATAACACATTCAATGAAAGTCATTGTTAAGCTTCCAAAAAACTACCATCTCCTGAAATCACAACATATATTTTTTCTTCCGAACTTCATGATACTTTTAAGTAATGAGCAGTACACCAATCAAACTTTGATGCCCAAGTTTCGTTCTCATAGGTTGAAGCATTCGTTTGCAGGAACAGTTTGAATTTTTAGGTTTCACTCTGTTTTCTCCTATATTGACAGATGCAGTTCGAACTCTAAATCAAACACGGTTTGTGGTAGCTTCTTGAAACTTGACACAATAAAGTAGTTCTACGTTCTATCCCTAAGGTTTGTTTTCTCTTGATGTAGCCTTAAGCAGAGACTTTCGAATGACACTTTCAATGAAAGGCATTGTTAAGCTTCCCAAAAACTACCATTTCCTGAAATCTCAATGTATATTTTTTCATCCAACCTTCATGATAACTTCAAGTAATGAGCAGTACACCAAGCAAACTTGGAAGCCCAAGTTTCGTTCTCCTAGGTTGAAGCATTCGTTTGCAGGAACAGTTTGAATTTTTAGGTTTCACTGCGTTTTCTCCTATATTGACAGACGCAGTTAGAACTCTAAATCAAACACGGTTTGTGGTAGCTTCTTGAAACTTGACACAATACAGTAGTTCTACGTTCTATCTCTAAGGTTTGTTTCCTCTTGATGTAGCCTTAAGCAGAGACTGGCGAATAACTAATTCAATGAAAAGCGTTGGTAGGCTGCCAAAAAACTACAGTCTCCTGAAATCACAACATATATTTTTTCTTCCGACCTTCATGATAACTTCAAGTAATGAGCAGTACACCAATCCAACTTGGATGCCCAAGTTTCGTTCTCCTAGGTTGAAGCATTCGTTTGCAGGAAGAGTTTGAATTTTTAGGTTTCACTGCGTTTTCTCCTATATTGACAGATGCAGTTAGAACTCTAAATCAAACACGGTTTGTGCTAGCCTCTTGAAACTTGACACAATACAGTAGTTCTACGTTCAATCTCTAAGCTCGTTTCCTCATGATGTAGCCTTAATCAGATACTGGCGAATAACTCATTCAATGAAAGGCGTTGGTAGGCTGCCAAAAAACGACAGTCTCCTGAAATCACAACATATATTTTTTCTTCCGACCTTCATGATACTTTCAAGTAATGAGCAGTACACCAATCAAACTTGGATGTCCAAGTTTCGTTCTCCTAGGTTGAAGCATTCGTTTGCAGGAAGAGTTTGAATTTTTAGGTTTCACTGCGTTTTCTTCTATATTGACAGATGCAGTTAGAACTCTAAATCAAACACGGTTTGTGCTAGCCTCTTGAAACTTGACACAATACAGTAGTTCTACATTCTAACTCTAAGGGTTGTTTCCTCTTGATGTAGCCTTAAGCAGAGACTGGCGAATAACACATTCAATGAAAGGCATTGTTAAGCTTTCAAAAAACTACCATCTCCTGAAATCACAACATATATTTTTTCTTCCGAACTTCATGATACTTTCAAGTAATGAGCAGTACACCAATCAAACTTGGATGTCCAAGTTTCGTTCTCCTGGGTTGAAGCATTCGTTTGCAGGAAGAGTTTGAATTTTTAGGTTTCACTGCGTTTTCTTCTATAGTGACAGATGCAGTTAGAACTCTAAATCAAACACGGTTTGTGCTAGCCTCTTGAAACTTGACACAATACAGTAGTTCTACGTTCTAACTCTAAGGTTTGTTTCCTCTTGATGTAGCCTTAAGCAGAGACTGGCGAATAACACATTCAATGAAAGTCATTGTTAAGCTTCCAAAAAACTACCATCTCCTGAAATCACAACATATATTTTTTCTTCCGAACTTCATGATACTTTTAAGTAATGAGCAGTACACCAATCAAACTTTGATGCCCAAGTTTCGTTCTCATAGGTTGAAGCATTCGTTTGCAGGAACAGTTTGAATTTTTAGGTTTCACTCTGTTTTCTCCTATATTGACAGATGCAGTTCGAACTCTAAATCAAACACGGTTTGTGGTAGCTTCTTGAAACTTGACACAATAAAGTAGTTCTACGTTCTATCCCTAAGGTTTGTTTTCTCTTGATGTAGCCTTAAGCAGAGACTTTCGAATGACACTTTCAATGAAAGGCATTGTTAAGCTTCCAAAAAACTACCATTTCCTGAAATCTCAATGTATATTTTTTCATCCAACCTTCATGATAACATCAAGTAATGAGCAGTACACCAAGCAAACTTGGATGCCCAAGTTTCGTTCTCCTAGGTTGAAGCATTCGTTTGCAGGAACAGTTTGAATTTGTAGGTTTCACTGCGTTTTCTCCTATATTGACAGACGCAGTTAGAACTCTAAATCAAACACGGTTTGTGGTAGCTTCTTGAAACTTGACACAATACAGTAGTTCTACGTTCTATCTCTAAGGTTTGTTTCCTCTTGATGTAGCCATAAGCAGAGACTGGCGAATAACTCATTCAATGAAAGGCGTTGGTAGGCTGCCAAAAAACTACCATCTCCTGAAATCAAAACATATATTTTTTCTTCCGACCTTCATGATACTTTCAAGTAATGAGCAGTACACCAATCAAACTTGGATGCCCAAGTTTCGTTCTCCTAGGTTGAAGCATTCGTTTGCAGGAACAGTTTGAATTTTTAGGTTTCACTCTGATTTCTCCTATATTGACAGATGCAGTTCGAACTCTAAATCAAACACGGTTTGTGCTAGCTTCTTGAAACTTGACACAATAAAGTAGTTCTACGTTCTATCCCTAAGGTTTGTTTCCTCTTGATGTAGCCTTAAGCAGAGACTGGCGAATGGCACTTTCAATGAAAGGCATTGTTAAGCTTCCAAAAAACTACCATCTCCTGAAATCTCAATGTATATTTTTTCATCCAACCTTCATGATAACTTCAAGTAATGAGCAGTACACCAGTCAAACTTGGATGTCCAAGTTTCGTTCTCCTAGGTTGAAGCATTCATTTCCAGGAACAGATTGAATTTTTAGGTTTCACTGCGTATTCTCTTATATTGACAGATGCAGTTAGAACTCTAAATCAATCACGGTTTGTGCTAACCTTTTGAAACTTGACACAATACAGTAGTTCTAAATTCTAACTCTAAGGTTTGTTTCCTCTTGATGTAGCCTTAAGCAGAGACTGGCGAATAACACATTCAATGAAAGTCATTGTTAAGCTGCCAAAAAACTACAGTCTCCTGAAATCACAACATATATTTTTTCTTCCGACCTTCATGATAACTTCAAGTAATGAGCAGTACACCAATCAAACTTGGATGCCCAAGTTTCGTTCTCCTAGGTTGAAGCATTAGTTTGCAGGAAGAGTTTGAATTTTTAGGTTTCACTGCGTTTTCTCCTATATTGACAGATGCAGTTAGAACTCTAAATCAAACACGGTTTGTGCTCGCCTCTTGAAACTTGACACAATACAGTAGTTCTACGTTCTAACTCTAAGGTTTGTTTCCTCTTGATGTAGCCTTAAGCAGAGACTGGCGAATAACACATTCAATGAAAGTCATTGTTAAGCTTCCAAAAAACTACCATCTCCTGAAATCACAACATATATTTTTTCTTCCGAACTTCATGATACTTTTAAGTAATGAGCAGTACACCAATCAAACTTTGATGCCCAAGTTTCGTTCTCATAGGTTGAAGCATTCGTTTGCAGGAACAGTTTGAATTTTTAGGTTTCACTCTGTTTTCTCCTATATTGACAGATGCAGTTCGAACTCTAAATCAAACACGGTTTGTGGTATCTTCTTGAAACTTGACACAATAAAGTAGTTCTACATTCTATCCCTAAGGTTTGTTTTCTCTTGATGTAGCCTTAAGCAGAGACTTTCGAATGACACTTTCAATGAAAGGCATTGTTAAGCTTCCAAAAAACTACCATTTCCTGAAATCTCAATGTATATTTTTTCATCCAACCTTCATGATAACATCAAGTAATGAGCAGTACACCAAGCAAACTTGGATGCCCAAGTTTCGTTCTCCTAGGTTGAAGCATTCGTTTGCAGGAACAGTTTGAATTTGTAGGTTTCACTGTGTTTTCTCCTATATTGACAGACGCAGTTAGAACTCTAAATCAAACACGGTTTGTGGTAGCTTCTTGAAACTTGACACAATACAGTAGTTCTACGTTCTATCTCTAAGGTTTGTTTCCTCTTGATGTAGCCTTAAGCAGAGACTGGCGAATAACTCATTCAATGAAAGGCGTTTTTAGGCTGCCAAAAAACTACCATCTCCTGAAATCAAAACATATATTTTTTCTTCCGACCTTCATGATACTTTCAAGTAATGAGCAGTACACCAATCAAACTTGGATGCCCAAGTTTCGTTCTCCTAGGTTGAAGCATTCGTTTGCAGGAACAGTTTGAATTTTAGGTTTCACTCTGATTTCTCCTATATTGACAGATGCAGTTCGAACTCTAAATCAAACACGGTTTGTGCTAGCTTCTTGAAACTTGACACAATAAAGTAGTTCTACGTTCTATCCCTAAGGTTTGTTTCCTCTTGATGTAGCCTTAAGCAGAGACTGGTGAATGGCACTTTCAATGAAAGGCATTGTTAAGCTTCCAAAAAACTACCATCTCCTGAAATCTCAATGTATATTTTTTCATCCAACCTTCATGATAACTTCAAGTAATGAGCAGTACACCAGTCAAACTTGGATGTCCAAGTTTCGTTCTCCTAGGTTGAAGCATTCATTTCCAGGAACAGATTGAATTTTTAGGTTTCACTGCATTTTCTCTTATATTGACAGATGCAGTTAGAACTCTAAATCAATCACGGTTTGTGCTAACCTTTTGAAACTTGACACAATACAGTAGTTCTAAATTCTAACTCTAAGGTTTGTTTCCTCTTGATGTAGCCTTAAGCAGAGACTGGCGAATAACACATTCAATGAAAGTCATTGTTAAGCTTCCAAAAACCTACCATCTCCTGAAATCACAACATATATTTTTTCTTCCGAACTTCATGATACTTTCAAGTAATGAGCAGTACACCAATCAAACTTGGATGCCCAAGTTTCGTTCTCCTAGGTTGAAGCATTCGTTTGCAGGAACAGTTTGAATTTTTAGGTTTCATCTGTTTTCTCCTATATTGTCAGATGCAGTTCGAACTCTAAATCAAACACGGTTTGTGGTAGCTTCTTGAAACTTGACAAAATAAAGTAGTTCTACGTTCTATCCCTAAGGTTTGTTTCCTCTTGATGTAGCCTTAAGCAGAGACTGGCGAATAACACTTTCAATGAAAGGCATTGTTAAGCTTCCAAAAAACTACCATCTCCTGAAATCTCAATGTATATTTTTTCATCCGACCTTCATGATAACTTCAAGTAATGAGCAGTACACCAATCAAACTTGGATGCCCAAGTTTCGTTCTCCTAGGTTGAAGCATTCGTTTGCAGGAACAGTTTGAATTTTTAGGTTTCACTGCGTTTTCTCATATATTGACAGATGCAGTTAGAACTCTAAATCAAACACGGTTTGTGCTAGCTTCTTGAAACTTGACACAATACAGTAGTTCTACGTTCTATCTCTAAGGTTTGTTTCCTCTTGATGTAGCCTTAAGCAGAGACTGGCGAATAACTCATTCAATGAAAGGCGTTGGAAGGCTGCCAAAAAACTACCATCTCCTGAAATCACAACATATATTTTTTCTTCCGACCTTCATGATACTTTCAAGTAATGAGCAGTACACCAATCAAACTTGGATATCCAAGTTTCGTTCTCCTAGGTTGAAGCATTCGTTTGCAGGAACAGTTTGAATTTTTAGGTTTCACTGCGTTTTCTCCTATATTGACAGATGCAGTTAGAACTCTAAATCAAACACGGATTGTGCTAGCCTCTTGAAACTTGACACAATACAGTGGTTCTACGTTCTAACTCTAAGGTTTTTTTCCTCTTGATGTAGCCTTAAGCAGAGACTGGCGAATAACACATTCAATGAAAGTCATTGTTAAGCTTCCAAAAAACTACCATCTCCTGAAATCACAACATATATTTTTTCTTCCGAACTTCATGATACTTTTAAGTAATGAGCAGTACACCAATCAAACTTTGATGCCCAAGTTTCGTTCTCATAGGTTGAAGCATTCGTTTGCAGGAACAGTTTGAATTTTTAGGTTTCACTCTGTTTTCTCCTATATTGACAGATGCAGTTCGAACTCTAAATCAAACACGGTTTGTGGTAGCTTCTTGAAACTTGACACAATAAAGTAGTTCTACGTTCTATCCCTAAGGTTTGTTTCCTCTTGATGTAGCCTTAAGCAGAGACTGGCGAATGGCACTTTCAATGAAAGGCATTGTTAAGCTTCCAAAAAACTACCATCTCCTGAAATCTCAATGTATATTTTTTCATCCAACCTTCATGATAACTTCAAGTAATGAGCAGTACACCAGTCAAACTTGGATGTCCAAGTTTCGTTCTCCTAGGTTGAAGCATTCATTTCCAGGAACAGATTGAATTTTTAGGTTTCACTGCGTATTCTCTTATATTGACAGATGCAGTTAGAACTCTAAATCAATCACGGTTTGTGCTAACCTTTTGAAACTTGACACAATACAGTAGTTCTAAATTCTAACTCTAAGGTTTGTTTCCTCTTGATGTAGCCTTAAGCAGAGACTGGCGAATAACACATTCAATGAAAGTCATTGTTAAGCTTCCAAAAAACTACCATCTCCTGAAATCACAACATATATTTTTTCTTCCGAACTTCATGATACTTTCAAGTAATGAGCAGTACACCAATCAAACTTGGATGCCCAAGTTTCGTTCTCCTAGGTTGAAGCATTCGTTTGCAGGAACAGTTTGAATTTTTAGGTTTCACTGCGTTTTCTCCTATATTGACAGACGCAGTTAGAACTCTAAATCAAACACGGTTTGTGGTAGCTTCTTGAAACTTGACACAATACAGTAGTTCTACGTTCTATCTCTAAGGTTTGTTTCCTCTTGATGTAGCCTTAAGCAGAGACTGGCGAATAACTAATTCAATGAAAGGCGTTGGTAGGCTGCCAAAAAACTACAGTCTCCTGAAATCACAACATATATTTTTTCTTCCGACCTTCATGATAACTTCAAGTAATGAGCAGTACACCAATCAAACTTGGATGCCCAAGTTTCGTTCTCCTAGGTTGAAGCATTAGTTTGCAGGAAGAGTTTGAATTTTTAGGTTTCACTGCGTTTTCTCCTATATTGACAGATGCAGTTAGAACTCTAAATCAAACACGGTTTGTGCTCGCCTCTTGAAACTTGACACAATACAGTAGTTCTACGTTCTAACTCTAAGGTTTGTTTCCTCTTGATGTAGCCTTAAGCAGAGACTGGCGAATAACACATTCAATGAAAGTCATTGTTAAGCTTCCAAAAAACTACCATCTCCTGAAATCACAACATATATTTTTTCTTCCGAACTTCATGATACTTTTAAGTAATGAGCAGTACACCAATCAAACTTTGATGCCCAAGTTTCGTTCTCATAGGTTGAAGCATTCGTTTGCAGGAACAGTTTGAAATTTTTAGGTTTCACTCTGTTTTCTCCTATATTGACAGATGCAGTTCGAACTCTAAATCAAACACGGTTTGTGGTATCTTCTTGAAACTTGACACAATAAAGTAGTTCTACATTCTATCCCTAAGGTTTGTTTTCTCTTGATGTAGCCTTAAGCAGAGACTTTCGAATGACACTTTCAATGAAAGGCATTGTTAAGCTTCCAAAAAACTACCATTTCCTGAAATCTCAATGTATATTTTTTCATCCAACCTTCATGATAACATCAAGTAATGAGCAGTACACC
>NW_027510868.1:0-30364 GCF_048772815.1 Callospermophilus lateralis
CGTTCGTTTAGAGTAGCAGTTTTTATTTTTAGGTTTCACTCTGTTCTCTCCTATATAGATAGATGAATTTGGAACTCTAAATCTAACATGGTGTGTAATAGCTCTTTGAAACTTGACAAAATAAAAGAGTTCTCAGTTTTGTCTCTATGATTGGTTTCTGCTTCATGTAGCCCTCAGCAGAGATTGTGGAAAAGCACTTTCATTGAGAGGGGTTGCCATGCCTCTAAGAAATAACGAGTTTCCGAAATACCAGCAAATACTTTTCACCCAATCTTGATGATACTTGTTAGTAATGATCGGTACACAAATCCCACTTGACTCACCAAATTTTGTTCTTCTAGGATGAAGCGTTCGTTTACAGTAGCAGATTATATTTTTATTTTTCCTCTGTTCTCTCCTATATACATAGATGAATTTGGAACTCTAAATCCAACATGGTTTGTAGTAGCTCTTTGAAAGATGACAAAAGAAAGTAGTTCTAAAATTTGTCTCTATGATTTGTTTCCGCTTCATGTAGCCCTAAGCAGAGACTGTGGAAAAGCATTTTCATTAAAAGGGGTTTACAAGCATCAAAGAAATTACGAGTTTCCGAAATACCAGCAAATATTTTTTCACCCAATGTTGATGATACGTGGTGGTAATGACAAGTACACAAATTCCACTTGGCTCACCAAATTTTGTTTTTCTAGGTTGCAGCATTCGTTTACAGTAGCAGTTTTTACTTTTAGGTTTCACTCTATTCTCTCCTATATAGATAGATGAATTTTAACTCTAAATCCAACATGGTTTGTAGTAGCTCTTTGAAACTTGACAAAATAAAGGAGTTCTCAGTTTTTTCTCTATGGTTTGTTTACTCTTCAAGTAGCCCTAGGCACAGACTGAGGAAAAGCACTTTCATTGAGAGGGGTTGCCAAGCTTCTAAGAAATAAGGAGTTTTGAAATATCAGCAAATATTTTTTCACCCAATCTTGATGATCCTTGGTGGTCATGGTCGGTATACAAATCCCACTTGACTCACCAAATTTTGTTCTTCTAGGATGAAGCGTTCTTTTACAATAGCAGTTTATATTTTTAGTTTTCCCTCTGTTTTCTCCTATACAGATAGATGAATTTGGAACTCTAAATCCAACATGGTTTATAGTAGCTCTTTGAAACTTGACAAAACTAAGGAGATCTCAGATTTGTCTCTATGATTTGTTTCCATTTCATGTAGCTCTAAGCAGCGAATGTGGAAAAGCAATTTAATTGAAAGGGGTTGCCAAGCTTCCAATATATTACGTGTATCCAAAATACCAGCAAATATTTTTTCACCCAATGTTGATGATACTTGGTGGTAATGATCAGTACACAAATCCCACTTGGCTCACCATATTTTTTTCTTCTGGGTTAAAGTGTTCGTCTTCCGTAGCAGTTTTTATAATTAGGTTTCACTCTGTGCTCTCCTACATAAATAGATGAATTTGGAACTCTAAATCCAACATGGTGTGTAATAGCTCTTTGAAACTTGACAAAGTAAAGGAGTTGTCACTTTTTTCTCTATGGTTTGTTTCCTCCTCAAGTCGCCCTAGGCACAGACTGTGGAATAGCACTTTCATTGAGAGGGGTTGCCAAGCTTTTAAGAAATAACGAGTTTCCTAAACCCCAGTAAATATTTTTTCACCCAATCTTGATGATACTTGGTGGTAATTATCAGTACACAAATCCCACTTGGCTCACCAAATTTTGTTCTTCTGGGTTGAAGCGTTCGTCTACAGTAGCAGTTTTTATATTTACGTTTCACTCTGTTCTCTCCTACATAGATACATGAATTTGGAACTATAAATCCAACGTGGTGTGTAATCGCTCTTTAAACTTGACAAAGTAAAGGAGTTCTCAGTTTTGTCTCTATGGTTTGTTTCCTCTTCAAGTCGCCCTAGGCACAGACTGTGGAAAAGTACTTTCATTGAGAGGGGTTGCCAAGCTTCTAAGAAATAACGAGTTTCCGAAATACCAGCAAATATTTTTTAACCCAATGTCGATGATACTTGGTGGTAATGATCTGTACACAAATGGCACTTGGCTCACCAAATTTTGTTCTTCAACTTTGAAGCATTCGTCTACAGTAGCAATTATAATATTTAGGTTTCACTCTGTTCTATCCTATATAGATAGATGGATTTGGAACTCTAAATCCAACATGGTGTGTATTAGCTCTTTGAAACTTGACAAAATAAAGGAGTTCTCAGTTTTGTCTCTACGATTTGTTTCCACTTCATGTAGCCCTAAGCAGAGACTGTGGAAAAGCACTTTCATTGAAAGGGTTTGTTAAGGTTCTAAGAAATTACGAGTTTCTGAAATAGCAGCAAATATTTTTTCACCCAATGTTGATGATACGTGGTGGTAATGACAAGTCCACAAATCCCACTTGGCTCACCAAATTTACTTCTTCTACGTTGATGCGTTCGTTTACAGTAGCAGTTTTTATTTTTAGGTTTCACTCTGTTCTCTCCTATATAGATAGATGAATTTGGAACTCTAAATTCAACATGATTTGTAGTAGCTCTTTGAAACTTGACAAAATAAAGGAGTTCTCAGTTTTGTCTCTAGGGTTTGGTTCCTCTTCAAGTAGCCCTGGCACAGACTGTGGAAAAGCACTTTCATTGAGAGGGGTTGCCAAGCTTTTGAGAAATAACGAGTTTCTGAAATACAGGCAAGTATGTTTTCACCCAATCTTGATGATACTTGGTGGTGATGATCTGTCCACAAATCCCACTTGGCTCACCAATTTTTGTTTTTCTATGTTGAAGCGTTCGTCTACACTAGCAGTTTTTGTATTTAGGTTTCACTCTGTTCTCTCCTATATAGATAGATGAATTTGCTACTCTAAATCCAATATGGTTTGCAGTAGCTCTTTGAAACTTGACAAAATAAAGTAGTTCTCAGTTTTGTCTCTATGTTTTGTTTCCTCTTCAAGTAGTCCTAGGCACAGTCTGTGGATAAGCATTTCATTGAGAGGGGTTGCCAAGCTTCTAAGAAATAACGAGTTTCCGAAATACTGGCAAATATTTTTTCACCCAATCTTGATGATACTTGCTGGTAATGATCAGTACACAAATCCCACTGGCTTACCAAATTTTGTTCATCTAGGTTGAAGCGTTCGTTTATAGTAGCAGTTTATATTTTTAGTTTTCCCTCTGTTCTACATAGATAGATGAATTTGGAACTCTAAATCCAACATGGTTCGTAGTAGCTCTTTGAAACGTGACAAAATAAAGGAGTTCTCAGTTTTGTCGCCATGGTTTGTTTCCACTTCATGTAGCCCTAAGCAGAGACTGTGGAAAAGCACTTTCATTGAAAACTGTTGCCAAGATTCCAAAAAATTACCAGTTTCCGAAATAGCAGCAAATGTTTTTTCACCCAATCCTGATGATACGTGGTGGTCATGAAAAGTACACAAATCCCACTTGGCTCACCGAATTTTGTTCTTCTAGGTTGAAGCGTTCGTTTACAGTAGCAGTTTTTATTTTTGGTATCACTCTGTTCTCTCCTATATAGATAGATGAATTTGGAACACTAAATTCAACATGGTTTGTAGTAGCTCTTTGAAAGCTGACAAAATAAAGGAGTTCTCAGTTTTGTCGCCATGGTTTGTTTCCTGTTCAAGTAGCCCTAGGCACAGACTGTGGAAAAGCACTTTGATTGAGAGGGGTTGCCAAGCTTCTAAGAAACAACGAGTTTCCGAAATACCAGCAAATATTTTTTCACCCAATGTTGATGATACTTGGTGGTAATAATCAGTACACAAATACCACTTCCCTCACCAAATTTTGTTCTTCTGGGATGAAGCGTTCGTCTACAGTAGCAGTTTTTATATTTAGGTTTCACTCTGTTCTCTCCTAAATAGGTAGATGAATTTGGAACTCTAAATCCAAAATGGTGTTTAATAGCTCTTTGAAACTTGACAAAGTAAAGGAGTTCTCAGTTTTGTCTGATGGTTTGTTTCCTCTTCAAGTCGCCCTAGTCACAGACTGTGGAAAAGCACTTTCAATTAGAGGGCTTGCCAAGCTTTTAAGAAATAACGAGTTTCCAAAATACCAGCAAATATTTTTTCACCCAATCTTGATGATACTTGGTGGTGATGATCTGTCCACAAATCCCACTTGGCTCACCAATTTTTGTTTTTCTATGTGGAAGCGTTCGTCTACAGTAGCAGTTTTTGTATTTAGGTTTCACTCTGTTCTCTCCTATATAGATAGATGAATTTGCTACTCTAAATCCAATATGGTTCGCAGTAGCTCTTTGAAACTTGACAAAATAAAGTAGTTCTCAGTTTTGTCTCTATGTTTTGTTTCCTCTTCAAGTAGTCCTAGGCACAGTCTGTGGAAAAGCATTTCATTGAGAGGGGTTGCCAAGCTTCTAAGAAATAACGAGTTTCCGAAATACCGAAAAATATTTTTTCACCCAATCTTGATGATACTTGCTGGTAATGATCAGTACACAAATCCCACTGGCTTACCAAATTTTGTTCATCTAGGTTGAAGCGTTCGTTTACAGTAGCAGTTTATATTTTTAGTTTTCCCTCTGTTCTACATAGATAGATGAATTTGGAACTCTAAATCCAACATGGTTTGTAGTAGCTCTTTGAAACGTGACAAAATAAAGGAGTTCTCAGTTTTGTCGCCATGGTTTGTTTCCACTTCATGTAGCCCTAAGCAGAGACTGTGGAAAAGCACTTTCATTGAAAACTGTTGCCAAGATTCCAATAAATTACCAGTTTCCGAAATACCAGCAAATGTTTTTTCACCCAATCCTGATGATACGTGGTGGTCATGAAAAGTACACAAATCCCACTTGGCTCACCGAATTTTGTTCTTCTAGGTTGAAGCGTTCGTTTACAGTAGCAGTTTTTATTTTTGGTATCACTCTGTTCTCTCCTATATAGAGAGATGAATTTGGAACACTAAATTCAACATGGTTTGTATTAGCTCTTTGAAAGTTGACAAAATAAAGGAGTTCTCAGTTTTTTCTCTATGGTTGGTTTCCTCTTCAAGTAGCCCTAGGCACAGACTGTGGAAAAGCACTTTTATTGAGAGGGGTTGCCAAGCTTCTAAGAAATAACGAGTTTCCCAAATACCAGCAAATGTTTTTTCACGCAATCTTGATGACACTTGGTTGTAATGATCAGTACACAAATCCCACTTGGCTCACCAAATTTTGTTCTTCTAGGTTGAAGCGCTCGTCTACAGCAGCAGTTTTTATATTTAGGTTTCACTCTGTTCTCTCCTATATGGATAGATGAATTTGGAACTCTAAATCCAATATGGTTTGTAGTAGCTCTTTGAAACTTGACAAAATAAAGGAGTTCTCAGTTTTGTCTCTAGGGTTTGTTTCCTCTTCAAGTAGCCCTAGGCACAGACTGTGGAAAAGCACTTTCATTGAGATTGGTTGCCAAGCTTCTAAGAAATAACGAGTTTCCGAAATACCAGCTAATATTTTTTCACCCAATCTTGATGATATTGGTGGTAATGATTGGTACACAAATGCCACTTGACTTACCAAATTTGGTTCTTCTAGGTTGAAGCGTTCATTTACAGTAGCAGTTTATATTTTTAAGTTCCCTCTGTTCTCTCCTAAATAGATAGATGAATTTGGAACTCTAAATACAACATGGTTTGTAGTAGCTCTTTGAAACATGACAAAATAAACGAGTTCTCAATTTTGTCTCTATGGTTTGTTTCCTCTTCAAGTAGACCTAGGCACAGACTGTGGAAAAGCACTTTCATTGAGAGGGGGTGCCAAGCTTCTAAGAAATAACAAGTTTCCGAAATACCAGCAAACATTTTTTCACCCAATCTTGATGATACTTGGTGGTAATGATCAGTACATAAATCCCACTTGGCTCACCAAATTTTGATCTCCTACATTGACGCGTTCGTCTAGAGTAGCAGTTTATATATTTAGATTGCACTCTGTTCTCTCCTATATTGATAGATGAATTTGGAACTCTCAATCCAACATTGTTTGTAGTAGCTCTTTGAAACTTGACAAAATAAAGGAGTTCTCAGTTTTGTCTCTATGGTTTGTTTCATCTTCAAGTAGGCCTAGGCACAGAGTGTGCAAAAGCACTTTCATTGAGATTGGTTTCCAAGCTTCTAAGAAAAAACTAGTTTCCGAAATACCAGCAAATATTTTTTCACCCAATCTTGATGATACTTGGTGGTAATGATCAGTACACAAATCCCACTTGGCTCACCAAATTTTGTTCTTCTAGATTGAAGAGTTCGTCTACAGTAGCAGTTTTTGTATTTAGGTTTCAGTCTGTTCTCTCCTATATAGATAGATGAATTTTTAACTCTAAATCCAACATGGTTTGTAGTAGCTCTTTGAAACATGACAAAATAAAGGAGTTCTCAATATTGTCTCTATGGTTTGTTTCCTCTTCAAGTAGCCCTAAGCACAGACTGTGGAAAAGCACTTTCATTGAGAGGGGTTGCCAAGCTTCTAAGAAATAACGATTTTCCGAAATACCAGCAAATATTTTTTATCCCAATCTTGATGATACTTGGTGGTAATGATCAGTACATAAATCCCACTTGGCTCACCAAATTTTGATCTTCTACTTTGACGCGTTCGTCTACAGTAGCAGTTTTTATATTTAGATTTCACTCTGTTCTCTCCTATATTGATAGATGAATTTGGAACTCTAAATCCAACCTGGTTTGTAGTAGCTCCTTGAAACTTGACAAAATAAAGGAGTTCTCAGTTTTGTCTCTATGGTTTGTTTCATCTTCAAGTAGGGTTAGGCAAGAGTGTGCAAAAGCACTTTCATTGAGAGGGGTTGCCAAACTTCTAAGAAAAAACTAGTTTCCGAAATACCAGAAAATATTTTTTTCACCCAATCTTGATGATACTTTGTGGTAATGATCAGTTCACAAATCCCACTTGGATCACCAAATTTTGTTCTTCTTGGTTGAAGCGTTCGTCTACAGTACCAGTTTTTATGTTTATGTTTCACTCTGTTCTCTGCTATATATATAGATGAAGTTGGAACTCTAAATCCAACATGGTTTGTAGTGGCTCTTTGAAACTTGACAAAATAAAGGAGTTCTCTGTTTTGTCTCTATGGTTTGTTTCCTCTTCAAGTAGCCCTAGGCACAGACGGTGTATATGCACTTTCATTGAGAGGCGTTGCCAAGCTTCCAAGAAATTACGAGTTTCCGAAATACCAGCAAATATTTTTTCACCCAATCTTGATGATACATGTTGTTTACGATCGGTACACAAATCCCACTTCACTCACCAAGTTTTGTTCTTCTATGTTGAAGCGTTCGTTTTCAGTAGCAGTTTTTATTTTTACGTCTCACTCTGTTCTCTCCTATATAGATAGATGAATTTGGAACTCTAAATCCAACATGGTTTGTAGTAGCTCTTTGAACCTTGACAAAATAGGAGTTCTCAGTTTTGTCTCTATGATTTGTTTCTGCTTCAAGTAGCCCTAAGCAGAGACTGTGGAAAAGCACTTTCATTGAGAGGGTTTGCCAAGCTTCTAAGAAATAACGAGTTTCCGAATTACCAGCAAATATTTACTCACCCAATCTTGATGATACTTTGTGGTGAAGATCGGTACACAAATCCCAATTGGCTCACCAAATTTTGTTCTTCTAGGTTGAAGCGTTCGTCTACAGTAGCAGTTTTTATATTTAGGTTTCACTCTGTTCTCTCCTATATAGACAGATGAATTTGGAACTCTAAATCCAATATGATTTGTAGTAGCTCTTTGATACTTGACAAAATAATGGAGTTCTCAGTTTTGTCTCTATGATTTGTTTCCGCTTCATGTACCCTAAGCAGAGACTGTGGAAAAGCAATTTCATTGAAAGGTTTTGCCAAGCTTACAAGAAAATACGAGTTTCCGAAATACCAGCCAATATTTTTTCACCCAATGTTGATGATATGTGGTGGTAATGACAAGTACACAAATCCCACTTGGCTCACCAAATTTTGTTCTTCTTGGTTGAAGCGTATGTTTACAGTAGCAGTTTTTACTTTTACGTTTCACTCTGTTCTCTCCTATAGAGATAGATGAATTTGGAACTCTAAATCCAACATGGTTTGTAGTAGCTCTTTAAAACTAGACAAAATAAAGGAGTTCTCAGTTTTGTCTCATTGGTTTGTTTCCTCTTCAAGTAGCCCTAGGCACAGACGGTGGAAAAGCACTTTCATTGAGAGGGGTTGCCAAGCTTCTAAGAAATAACGAGTTTCCGAAATACCAGCAAATGTTTTTTCACCCAATGTCGATGATACTTGGTGGTAATGATCTGTTCACAAATCCCACTTGGCTCACCAAATTTTGTTCTTCTACTTTGAAGCGTTCGTCTACAGTAGCAATTTTAATATTTAGGTTTCACTCTGTTCTCTCCTATATAGAAAGATGAATTTGGAACAGTAAATCCAACATGGTGTGTATTAGCTCTTTGAAACTTGACAAAATAAAGGAGTTCTCAGTTTTGTCTCTATGATTTGTTTCAGCTTCATGTAGCCCTAAGCAGAGACTGTGCGAAAGCACTTTCAATGAAAGGGGTTGCAAGCTTCTAAGAAATTACGAGTTTCCGAAATAGCAGTAAGTATTTTTTCACCCAATGTTGATGACACGTGGTGGTAATGATCGGTACACAAATCCCACTTGGCTCACCAAATTTTCTTCTTCTAGGTTGAAGCGTTCGTTAACAATAGCGGTTTTTATTTTTAGGTTTCACTCTGTTCTCTAATATATAGATAGATGAATTTAAAACTCTAAATCCACCATGGTTTGTAGTAGCTCTTTGAAACTTGACAAAATAAAGGAGTTCTCAGTTTTGTCTCTATGGTTTGTTTCCTCTTCAAGTCGTCCTAAGCACAGACTGTGGAAAAGCACTTTCATTGAGAGGGGTTGCCAAGCTTCTAAGAAAGAACGAGTTACCGAAATACCAGCAACTGTTTTTTCACCCAAACTTGATGATACATGGTGGTTATGATCAGTACACAAATCCCACTTGGCTCACTAAATTGTGTTCTTCTAGGTTGAAGCGTTCGTCCACAGTAGCAGTTTTTATATTTAGGTTTCTCTCTGTTCTCTCCTATATAGATAGATGAATTTGGAACTCTAAATCCAACATGGTTTGTATTAGCTCTTTGAAACTTGACAAAATAAAGGAGTTCTCAGTTTTGTCTCTGTTTTGTTTTCTCTTCAAGAAGCCCTAGTCACAGACTGTGAAAAAGAACTTTCATTGAGAGGGGTTGCCAAACTTCTAAGAAATAACGAGTTTCCGAAATTCCAGCAAATATTTTTCACCAAACTTGATGATACTTGGTAGTAATAGTCGGTACACAAAACCCACTTGAATTACCAAATTTTGTTCTTCTAGGATGAAGCGTTTGTTTACAGTAGCAGATTATATTTTTAGTTTCCCTCTGTTCTCTCCTATATACATAGATGAATTTGGAACTCTAAATCCAACATGGTTTGTAGTAGCTCTTTGAAAGTTGACAAAATAAAGGAGTTCTCAGTTATGTCTCTATGATTGGTTTCCGCTTCATGTAGCCCTAAGCATAGACTCTGGAAAAGCACTTTTATTGAAAGGGGTTGCCAATCTTCCAAGAAATTACGAGTTTCCGAAATACCAGCAAATATTTTTTAACCCAATGTTGATGATACGTCGTGGTAATGACAAGTACACAAATCCCACTTGGCTCACCAAATTTTGTTCTTCTGGGTTGAAGCGTTCGTCTACAGTAGCAGTTTTTATTTTTAGGTTTCACTCTGTTCTCTCATATATAGATAGATGAATTTGGAACTCTAAATCCAACATGGTGTGTAATATCTCTTTGAAACTTGATAAAATAAAGGAGTTCTCAGTTTTGTCTCTATTGTTTGTTTCCTCTTTAAGTAGCCCTTGGCACAGACTGTGGAAAAGCACTTTCATTGAGAGGGGTTGCCAAGCTTCTAAGAAATAACAAGTTTTCGAAATACCAGCAAATATCTTTTCACCCAATGTTGATGATACTTGGTGGTAATGATCAGTACACAATCCCACTTGGCTCAACATATTTTGTTCTTCTGGGTTGAAGCATTCGTCTACAGTAGCAGTTTTTATATTTAAGTTTCACTCTGTTCTCTCCTACATAGATATATGAATTTTGAACTCTAAATCCAACATGGTTTGTAGTAGCTCTTTGAAACTTGACAAAGTAAAGGAGTTCTCAGTTTTGTCTCTATGGTTTGTTTCCTCTTCAAGTCGCCCTAGGCACAGACTGTGGAAAAGCACTTTCATTGAGAGGGGTTGCCAAGCTTCTAAAAAATAACGAGTTTCCGAAATACCAGCAAATATTTTTCACCCCAATCTTGATGATACTTGGCAGTAATGATCGGTACACAAATCCCACTTGACTCACCAAATTTTGTTCTTCTAGGTTGATGCGTTCGTCTACAGTAGCAGTTTTTATATTTAGGTTTCACTCTGTTCTCTCCTATATTGATAGATGAATTTGGAACTCTAAATCCAACATGGTTTGTAGTAGCTCTTTGAAACTTGACAAAATAAAGGAGTTCTCAGTTTTGTCTCTATCCTTTGTTTCCTCTTCAAGCAGGCCTAGGCACAGACTGTGGAAAACCACTTTCAATGAGAGGGGTTGCCAAGTTTTTAAGAAATAACGAGTTTCCTAAGAGCAGCAAATCTTTTTTCACCCAATCTTGATGATACTTGGTGGTAATGATCAGTACACAAATCCCAGTTGGCTCACCAAATTTTTGTTTTTCTACGTTAACGCGTTCGTCTACAGTAGCAGTTTTTATATTTAGGTTTCACTCTGTTCTCTCCTATATAGATAGATGAATTTGGAACTCTAAATCCAACATGGTTTGTAGTAGCTCTTTGAAACTTGTCAAAATAAAGGAGTTCTCAGTTTTGTCTTTATGGTTTGTTTCGTCTTCAAGTAGCCCTAGGCAGAGAGTGTGGAAAATCACTTTCCTTGAGAGGGGTTGGCAAGCTTCTAAGAAATAACAAGTTTCGAAATACCAGCAAATATTTTTTCACCCAATCTTGATGATACTTGGTGGTAATGATCAGTACACAAATCCAACTTGGCTCACCAAATTTTGTTCTTCTAGGTTGAAGCGTTCGTCTGCAGTAGCAGTTTTTATATTAGGTTTCAGAATGTTCTCTCCTATATAGATAGATGAATTTGGAACTCTAAATCCACCATGGTTTGTAGTAGCCATTTGTAACTTGACAAAATAAGGTAGTTTTCAGTTTTGTCTCTATGATTTGTTTCCGCTTCATTTAGCCCTAAGCAGAGACTTTGGAAAAGCACTTTAATTGAAAGGGGTTGCCAAGCTTCCAAGAAATTACGAGTTTCTGAAATACCAGCAAATATTTTTTCACCCAATGTTGATGATATGTGGTGGTAGTGACAAGTACACAAATCCCAATTGGCTCACCAAATTTTGTTCTACTAGGTTTAAGCGTTCGTTTACAGTAGCAGTTTTTATTTTTAGGTTTCACTCTGTTCTCTCCTATATAGATAGATGAATTTGGAACTCTAAATCTAACATGGTGTGTAATAGCTCTTTGAACCTTGACAAAATAAAAGAGTTCTCAGTTTTGTCTCTATGATTGGTTTCTGCTTCATGTAGCCCTCAGCAGAGATTGTGGAAAAGCACTTTCATTGAGAGGGGTTGCCATGCCTCTAAGAAATAACGAGTTTCCGAAATACCAGCAAATATTTTTCACCCAATCTTGATGATACTTGTTAGTAATGATCGGTACACACATCCCACTTGACTCACCAAATTTTGTTTTTCTAGGATGATGCGTTCGTTTACAGTAGCAGATTATATTTTTATTTTTCCTCTGTTCTCTCCTATATACATAGATGAATTTGGAACTCTAAATCCAACATGGTTTGTAGTAGCTCTTTGAAAGATGACAAAAGAAAGTAGTTCTAAAATTTGTCTCTATGATTTGTTTCCGCTTCATGTAGCCCTAAGCAGAGACTGTGGAAAAGCATTTTCATTGAAAGGGGTTTACAAGCATCCAAGAAATTACGAGTTTCCGAAATACCAGCAAATATTTTTTCAGCCAATGTTGATGATACGTGGTGGTAATGACAAGTACACAAATTTTACTTGGCTCACCAAATTTTGTTCTTCTAGGTTGCAGCATTCGTTTACAGTAGCAGTTTTTATTTTTAGGTTTCACTCTATTCTCTCCTATATAGATAGATGAATTTTAACTCTAAATCCAACATGGTTTGTAGTAGCCCTTTGAAACTTGACAAAATAAAGGAGTTCTCAGTTTTGTCTCTATGGTTTGTTTACACTTCAAGTAGCCCTAGGCACAGACTGAGGAAAAGCACTTTCATTGAGAGGGGTTGCCAAGCTTCTAAGAAATAAGGAGTTTCGAAATATCAGCAAATATTTTTTCACCCAATCTTGATGATCCTTGGTGGTCATGATCGGTATACAATTCCCACTTGACTCACCAAATTTTGTTCTTCTAGGATGAAGCGTTCTTTTACAATAGCAGTTTATATTTTTAGTTTTCCCTCTGTTTTCTCCTATACAGATAGATGAATTTAGAACTCTAAATCCAACATGGTTTATAGTAGCTCTTTGAAACTTGACAAAACAAAGGAGTTCTCAGCTTTGTCTCTATGATTTGTTTCCACTTCATGTAGCTCTAAGCAGAGAATGTGGAAAAGCAATTTAATTGAAAGGGGTTGCCAAGCTTCCAATATATTACGTGTATCCGAAATACCAGCAAATATTTTTTCACCCAATGTTGATGATACTTGGTGGTAATGATCAGTACACAAATCCCACTTGGCTCACCATATTTTGTTCTTCTGGGTTAAAGTGTTCGTCTTCCGTAGCAGTTTTTATAATTAGGTTTCACTCTGTGCTCTCCTATATAAATAGATGAATTTGGAACTCTAAATCCAACATGGTGTGTAATAGCTCTTTGAAACTTGACAAAGTAAAGGAGTTGTCACTTTTTTCTCTATGGTTTGTTTCCTCCTCAAGTCGCCCTAGGCACAGACTGTGGAATAGCACTTTCATTGAGAGGGGTTGCCAAGCTTTTAAGAAATAACGAGTTTCCGAAACCCCAGTAAATATTTTTTCACCCAATCTTGATGATACTTGGTGGTAATGATCAGTACACAAATCCCACTTGGCTCACCAAATTTTGTTCTTCTGGGTTGAAGCATTCGTCTACAGTAGCAGTTTTTATATTTACGTTTCACTCTGTTCTCTCCTACATAGATACATGAATTTGGAACTATAAATCCAACGTGGTTTGTAATCGCTCTTTGAAACTTGACAAAGTAAAGGAGTTCTCAGTTTTGTCTCTATGGTTTGTTTCCTCTTCAAGTCGCCCTAGGCACAGACTGTGGAAAAGTACTTTAATTGAGAGGGGTTGCCAAGCTTCTAAGAAATAACGAGTTTCCGAAATACCAGCAAATATTTTTTAACCCAATGTCGATGATACTTGGTGGTAATGATCTGTACACAAATGGCACTTGGCTCACCAAATTTTGTTCTTCAACTTTGAAGCATTCGTCTACAGTAGCAATTATAATATTTAGGTTTCACTTTGTTCTATCCTATATAGATAGATGGATTTGGAAATCTAAATCCAACATGGTGTGTATTAGCTCTTTGAAACTTGACAAAATAAAGGAGTTCTCAGTTTTGTCTCTACGATTTGTTTCCACTTCATGTAGCCCTAAGCAGAGACTGTGGAAAAGCACTTTCATTGAAAGGGTTTGCCAAGGTTCTAAGAAATTACGAGTTTCTGAAATAGCAGCAAATATTTTTTCACCCAATGTTGATGATACGTGGTGGTAATGACAAGTCCACAAATCCCACTTGGCTCACCAAATTTACTTCTTCTACGTTGATGCGTTCGTTTACAGTAGCAGTTTTTATTTTTAGGTTTCACTCTGTTCTCTCCTATATAGATAGATGAATTTGGAACTCTAAATTCAACATGATTTGTAGTAGCTCTTTGAAACTTGACAAAATAAAGGAGTTCTCAGTTTTGTCTCTATGGTTTGGTTCCTCTTCAAGTAGCCCTGGCACAGACTGTGGAAAAGCACTTTCATTGAGAGGGGTTGCCAAGCTTTTGAGAAATAACGAGTTTCTGAAATACAGGCAAGTATTTTTTCACCCAATCTTGATGATACTTGGTGGTGATGATCTGTCCACAAATCCCACTTGGCTCACCAATTTTTGTTTTTCTATGTTGAAGCGTTCGTCTACAGTAGCAGTTTTTGTATTTAGGTTTCACTCTGATCTCTCCTATATAGATAGATGAATTTGCTACTCTAAATCCAATGTGGTTTGCAGTAGCTCTTTGAAACTTGACAAAATAAAGTAGTTCTCAGTTTTGTCTCTATGTTTTGTTTCCTCTTCAAGTAGTCCTAGGCACAGTCTGTGGAAAAGCATTTCATTGAGAGGGGTTGCCAAGCTTCTAAGAAATAACGAGTTTCCGAAATACCGGCAAATATTTTTTCACCCAATCTTGATGATACTTGCTGGTAAGATCAGTACACAAATCCCACTGGCTTACCAAATTTTGTTCATCTAGGTTGAAGCGTTCGTTTACAGTAGCAGTTTATATTTTTAGTTTTCCCTCTGTTCTACATAGATAGATGAATTTGGAACTCTAAATCCAACATGGTTTGTAGTAGCTCTTTGAAACTTGACAAAATATAGCAGTTCTCAGTTTTGTGTCTATGATTTGTTTCCACTTCATGTAGCCCTAAGCAGAGACTGTGGAAAAGCACTTTCATTGAAAACTGTTGCCAAGATTCCAATAAATTACCAGTTTCCAAAATACCAGCAAATGTTTTTTCACCCAATCCTGATGATACGTGGTGGTCATGAAAAGTACACAAATCCCACTTGGCTCACCGAATTTTGTTCTTCTAGGTTGAAGCGTTCGTTTACAGTAGCAGTTTTTATTTTTGGTATCACTCTGTTCTCTCCTATATAGATAGATGAATTTGGAACACTAAATTCAACATGGTTTGTAGTAGCTCTTTGAAAGTTGACAAAATAAAGGAGTTCTCAGTTTTGTGTCCATGGTTTGTTTCCTGTTCAAGTAGCCCTAGGCACAGACTGTGGAAAAGCACTTTGATTGAGAGGGGTTGCCAAGCTTCTAAGAAACAATGAGTTTCCGAAATACCAGCAAATATTTTTTCACCCAATGTTGATGATACTTGGTGGTAATAATCAGTACACAAATACCACTTGGCTCACCAAATTTTGTTCTTCTGGGATGAAGCGTTCGTCTACAGTAGCAGTTTTTATATTTAGGTTTCACTCTGTTCTCTCCTAAATAGGTAGATGAATTTGGAACTCTAAATCCAAAATGGTGTGTAATAGCTCTTTGAAACTTGACAAAGTAAAGGAGTTCTCAGTTTTGTCTGATGGTTTGTTTCCTCTTCAAGTCGCCCTAGTCACAGACTGTGGAAAAGCACTTTCAATTAGAGGGCTTGCCAAGCTTTTAAGAAATAACGAGTTTCCGAAATACCAGCAAATATTTTTTCACCCAATCTTGATGATACTTGGTGGTGACGAACTGTCCACAAATCCCACTTGGCTCACCAATTTTTGTTTTTCTATGTTGAAGCGTTCGTCTACAGTAGTAGTTTTTGTATTTAGGTTTCACTCTGTTCTCTCCTATATAGATAGATGAATTTGCTACTCTAAATCCAATATGGTTTGCAGTAGCTCTTTGAAACTTGACAAAATAAAGTAGTTCCCAGTTTTGTCTCTATGTTTTGTTTCCTCTTCAAGTAGTACTAGGCACAGTCTGTGGAAAAGCATTTCATTGAGAGGGGTTGCCAAGCTTCTAAGAAATAACGAGTTTCTGAAATACCGGCAAATATTTTTTCACCCAATCTTGATGATACTTGCTGGTAATGATCAGTACACAAATCCCACTGGCTTACCAAATTTTGTTCATCTAGGTTGAAGCGTTCGTTTACAGTAGCAGTTTATATTTTTAGTTTTCCCTCTGTTCTACATAGATAGATGAATTTGGAACTCTAAATCCAACATGGTTTGTAGTAGCTCTTTGAAACTTGACAAAATAAAGCAGTTCTCAGTTTTGTGTCTATGATTTGTTTCCACTTCATGTAGCCCTAAGCAGAGACTGTGGAAAAGCACTTTCATTGAAAACTGTTGCCAAGATTCCAATAAATTACCAGTTTCCGAAATACCAGCAAATGTTTTTTCACCCAATCCTGATGATACGTGGTGGTCATGAAAAGTACACAAATCCCACATGGCTCACCGAATTTTGTTCTTCTAGGTTGAAGCGTTCGTTTACAGTAGCAGTTTTTATTTTTGGTATCACTCTGTTCTCTCCTATATAGATAGATGAATTTGGAACACTAAATTCAACATGGTTTGTAGTAGCTCTTTGAAAGTTGACAAAATAAAGGAGTTCTCAGTTTTGTCTCCATGGTTTGTTTCCTGTTCAAGTAGCCATAGGCACAGACTGTGGAAAAGCACTTTGATTGAGAGGGGTTGCCAAGCTTCTAAGAAACAACGAGTTTCCGAAATACCAGCAAATATTTTTTCACCCAATGTTGATGATACTTGGTGGTAATAATCAGAACACAAATACCACTTGGCTCACCAAATTTTGTTCTTCTGGGATGAAGCGTTCGTCTACAGTAGCAGTTTTTATATTTAGGTTTCACTCTGTTCTCTCCTAAATAGGTAGATGAATTTGGAACTCTAAATCCAAAATGGTGTGTAATAGCTCTTTGAAACTTGACAAAGTAAAGGAGTTCTCAGTTTTGTCTGATGGTTTGTTTCCTCTTCAAGTCGCCCTAGTCACAGACTGTAGAAAAGCACTTTCAATTAGAGGGCTTGCCAAGCTTTTAAGAAATAACGAGTTTCCGAAATACCAGCAAATATTTTTTCACCCAATCTTGATGATACTTGGTGGTAATGATCAGTACACAAATCCCACTTGGCTCACCAAATTTTGTTCTTCTAGGTTGAAGCGTTCCTCTACAGTAGCAGTTTTTGTATTTAGGTTTCATTCTGTTCTCTCCTATATAGAAAGATGAATTTGGAACTCTAAATCCAACAGGGTTTGTAGTAGCTCTTTGAAACTTGACAAAATAAAGGAGTTCTCAGTTTTTTCTCTATGGTTGGTTTCCTCTTCAAGTAGCCCTAGGCATAGACTGTGGAAAAGCACTTTTATTGAGAGGGGTTGCTAAGCTTCTAAGAAATAACGTGTTTCCCAAATACCAGCAAATGTTTTTTCACGCAATCTTGATGACACTTGGTTGTAATGATCAGTACACAAATCCCACTTGGCTCACCAAATTATGTTCTTCTAGGTTGAAGCGCTCGTCTACAGCAGCAGTTTTTATATTTAGGTTTCACTCTGTTCTCTCCTATATGGATAGATGAATTTGGAACTCTAAATCCAATATGGTTTGTAGTAGCTCTTTGAAACTTGACAAAATAAAGGAGTTCTCAGTTTTGTCTCTAGGGTTTGTTTCCTCTTCAAGTAGCAATAGGCACAGACTGTGGAAAAGCACTTTCATTGAGATTGGTTGCCAAGCTTCTAAGAAATAACGAGTTTCCGAAATACCAGCTAATATTTTTTCACCCAATCTTGATGATACTTGGTGGTAATGATTGGTACACAAATGCCACAACTTACCAAATTTGGTTCTTCTAGGTTGAAGCGTTCATTTACAGTAGCAGTTTATATTTTTAAGTTTCCTCTGTTCTCTCCTAAATAGATAGATGAATTTGGAACTCTAAATGCAACATGGTTTGTAGTAGCTCTTTGAAACATGACAAAATAAAGGAGTTCTCAATTTTGTCTCTATGGTTTGTTTCCTCTTCAAGTAGACCTAGGCACAGACTGTGGAAAAGCACTTTCATTGAGAGGGGTTGCCAAGCTTCTAAGAAATAACAAGTTTCCGAAATACCAGCAAATATTTTTTCACCCAATCTTGATGATACTTGGTGGTAATGATCAGTACATAAATCCCACTTGGCTCACCAAATTTTGATCTCCTACATTGACGCGTTCGTCTACAGTAGCAGTTTATATATTTAGATTGCACTCTGTTCTCTCCTATATTGATAGATGAATTTGGAACTCTCAATTAACATTGTTTGTAGTAGCTCTTTGAAACTTGACAAAATAAAGGAGTTCTCAGTTTTGTCTCTATGGTTTGTTTCATCTTCAAGTAGGCCTAGGCACAGAGTGTGCAAAAGCACTTTCATTGAGAGGGGTTTCCAAGCTTCTAAGAAAAAACTAGTTTCCGAAATACCAGCAAATATTTTTTCACCCAATCTTGATGATACTTGGTGGTAATGATCAGTACACAAATCCCACTTGGCTCACCAAACTTTGTTCTTCTAGATTGAAGAGTTCGTCTACAGTAGCAGTTTTTGTATTTAGGTTTCAGTCTGTTCTCTCCTATATAGATAGATGAATTTGAAACTCTAAATCCAACATGGTTTGTAGTAGCTCTTTGAAACATGACAAAATAAAGGAGTTCTCAATATTGTCTCTATGGTTTGTTTCCTCTTCAAGTAGCCCTAGGCACAGACTGTGGAAAAGCACTTTCATTGAGAGGGGTTGCCAAGCTTCTAAGAAATAACGATTTTCCGAAATACCAGCAAATATTTTTTCACCCAATCTTGATGATACTTGGTGGTAATGATCAGTACATAAATCCCACTTGGCTCACAAAATTTTGATCTTCTACTTTGACGCGTTCGTCTACAGTAGCAGTTTTTATATTTAGATTTCACTCTGTTCTCTCCTATCTTGATAGATGAATTTGGAACTCTAAATCCAACCTGGTTTGTAGTAGCTCCTTGAAACTTGACAAAATAAAGGAGTTCTCAGTTTTGTCTCTATGGTTTGTTTCATCTTCAAGTAGGGTTAGGCAAGAGTGTGCAAAAGCACTTTCATTGAGAGGGGTTGCCAAACTTCTAAGAAAAAGCTAGTTTCCGAAATACCAGAAAATATTTTTTTCACCCAATCTTGATGATACTTGGTGGTAATGATCAGTTCACAAATCCCACTTGGATCACCAAATTTTGTTCTTCTTGGTTGAAGCGTTCGTCTACAGTACCAGTTTTTATGTTTAGGTTTCACTCTGTTCTCTGCTATATATATAGATGAAGTTGGAACTCTAAATCCAACATGGTTTGTAGTGGCTCTTTGAAACTTGACAAAATAAAGGAGTTCTCTGTTTTGTCTCTATGGTTTGTTTCCTCTTCAAGTAGCCCTAGGCACAGACGGTGTATATGCACTTTCATTGAGAGGCGTTGCCAAGCTTCCAAGAAATTACGAGTTTCCGAAATACCAGCAAATATTTTTTCACCCAATCTTGATGATACATGTTGTTTACGATTGGTACACAAATCCCACTTCACTCACCAAGTTTTGTTCTTCTATGTTGAAGCGTTCGTTTTCAGTAGCAGTTTTTATTTTTACGTCTCACTCTGTTCTCTCCTATATAGATAGATGAATTTGGAACTCTAAATCCAACATGGTTTGTAGTAGCTCTTTGAACCTTGACAAAATAGGAGTTCTCAGTTTTGTCTCTATGATTTGTTTCTGCTTCAAGTAGCCCTAAGCAGAGACTGTGGAAAAGCACTTTCATTGAGAGGGTTTGCCAAGCTTCTAAGAAATAACGAGTTTCCGAATTACCAGCAAATATTTACTCACCCAATCTTGATGATACTTTGTGGTGAAGATCGGTACACAAATCCCACTTGGCTCACCAAATTTTGTTCTTCTAGGTTGAAGCGTTCGTCTACAGTAGCAGTTTTTATATTTAGGTTTCACTCTGTTCTCTCCTATATAGACAGATGAATTTGGAACTCTAAATCCAATATGGTTTGTAGTAGCTCTTTGATACTTGACAAAATAAAGGAGTTCTCAGTTTTGTCTCTATGATTTGTTTCCGCTTCAAGTAGCCCTAAGCAGAGACTGTGGAAAAGCACTTTCCTTGAGAGGGGTTGCCAAGGTTCCAACAAATTACGAGTTTCCGAAATACCAGCAAATATTTTTTTCACCCAATCTTGATGATACTTGTTGGTAATGATCAGTTCACAAATTCCACTTGGATCACCAAATTTTTTTCTTCTTGGTTGAAGCGTTCGTCTACAGTACCAGTTTTTATGGTTAGGTTTCACTCTGTTCTCTGCTATATAGATAGATGAATTTGGAACTCTAAATCCAACATGGTTTGTAGTGGCTCTTTGAAACTTGACAAAATAAAGGAGTTCTCAGTTTTGTCTATATGGTTTGTTTCCTCTTCAAGTAGCCCTAGGCACAGACGGTGGATACACACTTTCATTGAGAGGGGTTGCCAAGCTTCCAAGAAATTACGAGTTTCCGAAATACCAGCAAATATTTTTTCACCCAATCTTGATGATACATGTTGTTTACGATCGGTACACAAATCCCACTTGACTCACCGAATTTTGTTCTTCTATGTTGAAGTGTTCGTTTTCAGTAGCACTTTTTATTTTTACGTCTCACTCTGTTCTCTCCTATATAGATAGATGAATTTGGAACTCTAAATCCAACATGGTTTGTAGTAGCTCTTTGAACCTTGACAAAATAGAGGAGTTCTCAGTTTTGTCTCTACGATGTGTTTCCGCTTCAAGTATACCTAAGCAGTGACTGTGGAAAAGCACTTTCATTGAGAGGGGTTGGCAAGCTTCTAAGAAATAACGAGTTTCCGAATTACCAGCAAATATTTTTTCACCCAATCTTGATGATACTTGGTGGTGAAGATCGGTTCACAAATCCCACTTGGCTCACCAAATTTTGTTCTTCTAGGTTGAAGCGTTCGTCTACAGTAGCACTTTTTATATTTAGGTTTCACTTTGTTCTCTCCTATATAGATATATGAATTTGGAACTCTAAATCCAATATGGTTTGTAGTAGCTCTTTGAAACTTGACAAAATAAAGGAGTTCTCAGTTTTTTCTCTATGATTTGTTTCCGCTTCAAGTAGCCCTAAGCAGAGACTGTGGAAAAGCACTTTCATTGAGAGGGGTTGCCAAGCTTCTAAGAAATAACGAGTTTCCGAAATACCAGCAAATATTATTTCACGCAATCTTGATGACAATTGGTGGTAATTATCAGTACACAAATCCCACTTGGCTCACCAAATTTTGTTCTTCTAGGTTGAAGCGTTCGTCTACAGTAGCAGTTTTTATATTTAGGTTTCACTCTGTTCTCTCCTAGATGGATAGATGAATTTGGAACTCTAAATCTAATATGGTTTGTAGTAGCTCTTTGAAACTTGACAAAATAAAGGAGTTCTCAGTTTTGTCTCTATGGTTTGTTTCCTCTTCAAGTAGCCCTAGGCACTGAGTGTGGAAAAGCACTTTCATTGAGAGGGGTTGCCAAGCTTCTAAGAAATAACGAGTTTCCGAAATACCAGCAAGCATTTTTTCACCCAATCTTGATGATACTTGGTGGTGATGATCGGTAAACAAATCCCACTTGGCTCACCAAATTTTGTTCTTCTAGGTTGAAGCGTTCGTCTACTGTAGCAGTTTTTATATATTATGTTTCCCTCTGTTCTCTCCTACATAGATAGATGAATTTGGAACTCTCAATTAAACATGGTTTGTAGTAGCTCTTTGTAACTTGACAAAATAAAGGAGCTGTCAGTTTTGTCTCTATGGTTTGTTTCCTCTTCAAGTAGCCCTAGGCACAGTCTGTGGAAAAGCACTTTCATTGAGAGGGGTTGCCAAGCTTCTAAGAAATGACGAGTTTCCGAAATACCGGCAAATATTTTTTCACCCAATCTTGATGATACTTACTGGTAATGATCAGTACACAAATCCCACTGGCTTACCAAATTTTGTTCATCTAGGTTGAAGCATTCGTTTACAGTAGTAGTTTTTATTTTTAGGTTTCACTCTGATCTCTCCTATATAGATAGATGAATTTGGAACTCTAAATCCAACATGGTTTGTAGTAGCTCTTTGAAATTTGAAAAAATAAAGGAGTTCTCAGTTTTGTCTCTATGATTTGTTTCCGCTTCATATATCCCTAAGCAGAGACTGTGGGAAAGCACTTTCATTGAAATGGGGTGCCAAGCTTCCAAGAAATTAGGAGTTTCCGAAATAGCAGCAAATATTATTGCACCCAATGTTGATGATACGTGGTGGTAATGACAAGTACACCAATCCCACTTGGCACAAAAAATTTTGTTTTGCTAGGTTGAAGCATTTGTTTACAGTAGCAGTTTATATTTTTAGGTTTCACTCTTTTCTCTCCTATATAGATAGATGAATTTGGAACTCTAAATACAACATGGTTTGTAGTAGCTCTTTGAATCTTGACAAAATAAAGAAGTTCTCAGTTTTGTCTCTATGGTTTGTTTCCTCTACAAGGAGCCCTAGGCACAGACTGTGGAAAAGCACTTTAATTGAGAGGGGTTGCCAAGCTTCTAAGATATAACGAGTTTCCGAAACACCAGCAAATATTTTTTCAACCAATCTTCATGATACTGGGTGGTAATGATCAGTACACAAATCCCACTTGGCTCACCGAATTTTCTTCTTCTGGGTTGAAGCATTCATTAACAATAGCAGTTTTTATTTTTAGGTTTCCATCTGTTCTCTCCTATATTGATACATGAATTTGGAACTCTATATCCAACATGGTTTGTAGTAGCTCTTTGAAACGTGACAAAATAAAGGAGTTCTCAGTTTTGTCTCTGTGGATTGTTTCCTCTTCAAGTAGCCCTAGGCACAGACTGTGGAAAAGCACTTTCATTGAGAGGGGTTGCCAAGCTTCTAAGAAATAACTAGTTTCCGAAATACCAGCAAATATTTTTTCACCCAATCTAGATGATACTTGGTGGTAATGATCAGTTCACAAATTTCACTTGGCACACCAAATTTTGTTCTTCTAGGATGAAGCGTTCGTCTACATTAGCAGTTTTTATATTTAGGATTCACTCTGTTCTCCCCTATATAGATAGATGAATTTGGAACTCTAAATCCAACATGGTTTGTAGTAGCTCTTTGAAACTTGACAAAATAAAGGAGTTCTCAGTTTTTTCTCTATGGTTTGTTTCCTCTTCAAGTAGCCCTAGGCACAGACTGTGGAAAAGCAATTTCATTGAGAGGGGTTGCCAAGCTTCTAAGAAATAACGAGTTTCCGAAATACCAGCAAATATTTTTTCACCCAAACTTGATGATACTTGGTGGTAATGATCAGTACACAAATCCCACTTGGCTCACCAAATTATGTTTTCTAGGTTGTAGCGTTCGTCTACAGCACCAGTTTTTATATGTAGGTTTCACTGTCTTCTCTCTTATATAGATAGATGAATTTGGAAACCTAAATCCAACATCTTTTATAGTAGCTCTTTGAAACTTGACAAAATATAGTAGTTCTCAGTTTTTTCTTTATGGATTGTTTCCTCTTCAAGTAGCCCTAGGCACTGAGTGTGGAAAAGCACTTTCATTGAGAGGGGTTGCCAAGCTTCTAAGAAATAACGAGTTTCCGAAATACCAGCAAATATTTTTTCACCGAATTGTGATGATACTTTGTGGTGATGATCGGTACACAAATCCCCCTTGGCTCACCAAATTTTGTTCTTCTAGGTTGAAGCGATCGTCTACAGTAGCAGTTTTTATATTTTGGTTTCACTATGTTCTCTCCTAAATAGATAGATGAATTTGGAACTCTAAATCCAACATGGTTTGTAGTAGCTCTTTGAAACTTGACAAAATAAAGGAGTTCTCAGTTTTGTCTCTATGGTTTGTTTCCTCTTCAAGTAGTCCTGGGCACAGACTGTGGAAAAGCACTTTCATGAGAGGGGATGAAAGCTTCTAAGAAATAAGGAGTTTCCGAAATACCAGCAAATATTTTCCACCCAATCTTGATGATACTTGGTGGTAATGATTGGTACACAAATCCCACTAGACTCACCAAATTTTTTCTTCTAGGTTGAAGTGTTCGTTTACAGTAGCAGTTTATATTTTTAAGTTCCCTCTGTTGTTTCCTATATAGATAGAGGAATTTGGAACTCTAAATCCAACATGGTTTGTAGTAGCTCTTTGAAAGTTGACAAAATAAAGGAGTTTTCTTTTTTGTCTCTATTGTTTGTTTCCTTTTCAAGTAGCCACAGGCACAGACTGTGGAAAAGCACTTTCATTGAGAGGGGTTGCCAAGCTTCGAAGAAGTAACGAGTTTCCGAAATACCAGCAAATATTTTTCACCCAATCTTGATGATACTTGGTAGTAATGATCGGTACACAAATCCCACTTGACTCACCAAATTTTGTTCTTCTAGGTTGAAGCGTTCGTTTACAGTAGCAGTTTATATTTTTAGTTTCCCTCTGTTCTCTCCTATATAGATAGATGAATTTGGAACACTAAATTCAACATGGTGTCTAGTAGCTCTTTGAAACTTGACAAAATAAAGGAGATCTCAGTTTTGTCTCTATGAGTTGTTACCGCTTCATGTACCCTAAGCAGAGACTGTGGAAAAGCAATTTCATTGAAAAAGGTTGCCAAGCTTCGAAGACATTACGAGTTTCTGAAATACCAGCAAATATTTTTTCACCCAATGTTGATGATACGTGGTGGTAGTGACAAGTACACAAATCCCAATTGGCTCACCAAATTTTGTTCTTCTAGGTTGAAGCGTTCGTTTACAGTAGCAGTTTTTATTTTTAGGTTTCACTCTGTTCTCTCCTATAGAGATGGATGAATTTGGAACTCTAAATCCAACATGGTTTGTAGTAGCTCTTTAAAACTAGACACAATAAAGGAGTTCTCAGTTTTGTCTCTATGGTTTGTTTCCTCTTCAAGTAGCCCTAGGCACAGACTGTGGAAAAGTACTTTCATTGTGAGGGGTTGCCAAGCTTCTAAGAAATAACGAGTTTCCGAAATACCAGCAAAGATTTTTTAACGCAATGTCGATAATACTTGGTGGTAATTATCTGTACAAAAATGGCACTTGGCTCACCAAATTTTGTTCTTCAACTTTGAAGCATTCGTCTACAGTAGCAATTATAATATTTAGGTTTCACTCTGTTCTATCCTATATAGATAGATGGATTTGGAACTCTAAATCCAACATGGTGTGTATTAGCACTTTGAAACTTGACAAAATAAAGGAGTTCTCAGTTTTGTCTCTACGATTTGTTTCCACTTCATGTAGCCCTAAGCAGAGACTGTGGAAAAGCACTTTCATTGAAAGGGTTTGCCAAGGTTCTAAGAAATTACGAGTTTCTGAAATAGCAGCAAATATTTTTTCACCCAATGTTGATGATACGTGGTGGTAATGACAAGTCCACAAATCCCACTTGGCTCACCAAATTTACTTCTTCTACGTTGATGCGTTCGTTTACAGTAGCAGTTTTTATTTTTAGGTTTCACTCTGTTCTCTCCTATATAGATAGATGAATTTGGAACTCTAAATTCAACATGATTTGTAGTAGCTCTTTGAAACTTGACAAAATAAAGGAGTTCTCAGTTTTGTCTCTATGGTTTGGTTCCTCTTCAAGTAGCCCTGGCACAGACTGTGGAAAAGCACTTTCATTGAGAGGGGTTGCCAAGCTTTTGAGAAATAACGAGTTTCTGAAATACAGGCAAGTATTTTTTCACCCAATCTTGATGATACTTGGTGGTGATGATATGTCCACAAATCCCACTTGGCTCACCAATTTTTGTTTTTCTATGTTGAAGCGTTCGTCTACAGTAGCAGTTTTTGTATTTAGGTTTCACTCTGTTCTCTCCTATATAGATAGATGAATTTGCTACTCTAAATCCAATATGGTTTGCAGTAGCTCTTTGAAACTTGACAAAATAAAGTAGTTCTCAGTTTTGTCTCTATGTTTTGTTTCCTCTTCAAGTAGTCCTAGGCACAGTCTGTGGAAAAGCATTTCATTGAGAGGGGTTGCCAAGCTTCTAAGAAATAACGAGTTTCCGAAATACCGGCAAATATTTTTTCACCCAATCTTGATGATACTTGCTGGTAATGATCAGTACACAAATCCCACTGGCTTACCAAATTTTGTTCATCTAGGTTGAGGCGTTCGTTTACAGTAGCAGTTTATATTTTTAGTTTTCCCTCTGTTCTACATAGATAGATGAATTTGGAACTCTAAATCCAACATGGTTTGTAGTAGCTCTTTGAAACATGACAAAATAAAGGAGTTCTCAATATTGTCTCTATGGTTTGTTTCCTCTTCAAGTAGCCCCTAGGCACAGACTGTGGAAAAGCACTTTCATTGAGAGGGGTTGCCAAGCTTCTAAGAAATAACGATTTTCCGAAATACCAGCAAATATTTTTTCACCCAATCTTGATGATACTTGGTGGTAATGATCAGTACATAAATCCCACTTGGCTCACCAAATTTTGATCTTCTACTTTGACGCATTCGTCTACAGTAGCAGTTTTTATATTTAGATTTCACTCTGTTCTCTCCTATATTGATAGATGCATTTGGAACTCTAAATCCAACCTGGTTTGTAGTAGCTCCTTGAAACTTGACAAAATAAAGGAGTTCTCAGTTTTGTCTCTATGGTTTGTTTCATCTTCAAGTAGGGTTAGGCAAGAGTGTGCAAAAGCACTTTCATTGAGAGGGGTTGCCAAACTTCTAAGAAAAAACTAGTTTCCGAAATACCAGCAAATATTTTTTCACCCAATCTTGATGATACTTGGTGGTAATGATCAGTACACAAATGCCACTTGGCTCACCAAATTTTGTTCTTCTAGGTTGAAGAGTTCGTCTACAGTAGCAGTTTTTATATTTAGATTTCACTCTGTTCTCTCCTATATTGATAGATGAATTGGTACTCTAAATCCAACATGGTTTGTAGTAGCTCTTTGAAACTTGACAAAATAAAGGAGTTCTCAGTTTGGTCTCTATGGTTTGTTTCATCATCAAGTAGGCCTAGGCACAGAGTGTGAAAAGAACTTTCATTGAGAGGGGTTGCCAAGCATCTAAGAAAAAAGTAGTTTCCGAAATACCAGCAAATATTTTTTCACCCAAGCTTGATGATACTTGGTGGTAATGGTCAGTACACAAATCCCATTGGCTCACCAAATTTTGTTCTTCTAGTTTGAAGCGTTCGTCTACTGTAGCAGTTTTTGTGTTTAGGTTTCAGTCTGTTCTCTCCTATAGAGATAGATGAATTTGGAACTCTAAATCCAACATGATTTTTAGTAGGTCTTTGAAACTTGACAAAGTAAAGGAGTTCTCAGTTTTGCCTCTATGGTTTGTTTCCTCATCAAGTAGGCCTAGGCACAGACTGTGGAAAAGCACTTTCATTGAGAGGGGTTGCCAAGCTTCTAAGAAATAACGAGTTTCCGAAATACCAGCAAATATTTTTTCACCCAATCTTGATGATACTTGGTGGTAATGATCAGAACATAAATCCCACTTGGTTCACCAAATTTTGATCTTCTGCGTTGACGCGTTCATCTACAGTAGCAGTTTGTATATTTAGATTTCACTCTGTTCTCTCCTATATTGATAGATGAATTTGGAACTCTAAATCCAACATGGTTTGTAGTAGCTCTTTGAAAATTGACAAAATAAAGGAGTTGTCAGTTTTGTCTCTATGGTTTCTTTCTTCTTCAAGTAGGCCTAGGCACAGAGTGTGCAAAAGCACTTTCATTGAGAGGCGTTGCCAAGCGTCTTAAAAAAATTAGTTTCCAAAATACCAGCAAATATTTTTTCACCCAATCTTGGTGATACTTGGTGGTAATGATAAATACACAAATCCCACTTGACTCACCAAATTTTGTTCTTCTAGGTTGAAGCGTTCGTCTACAGTAGCAGTTTTTGTATTTAGGTTTCAGTCTTTTCTCTCCTATATAGATAAATGAATTTGGAACTCTAAATCCAACATGGTTTGTAGTAGCTCTTTGAAACTTGACAAAATAAAGGAGTTCTCAGTTTTGCCTCTATGGTTTATTTCCTCTTCAAGTAGCCCTAGGCACAGACTGTGGAAAAGCACTTTCATTGAGAGGGGTTGCAAAGCTTCTAAGAAATAACGAGTTTCCGAAATACCAGCATATATTTTTTCACCCAATGTTGATGATACGTGGTGGTAATGACAAGTCCACAAATCCCACTTGGCTCACCAAATTTACTTCTTCTACGTTGATGCGTTCGTTTACAGTAGCAGTTTTTATTTTTAGGTTTCACTCTGTTCTCTCCTACATAGATAGATGAATTTGGAACTCTAAATTCAACATGATTTGTAGTAGCTCTTTGAAACTTGACAAAATAAAGGAGTTCTCAGTTTTGTCTCTATGGTTTGGTTCCTCTTCAAGTAGCCCTGGCACAGACTGTGGAAAAGCACTTTCATTGAGAGGGGTTGCCAAGCTTTTGAGAAATAACGAGTTTCTGAAATACAGGCAAGTATTTTTTCACCCAATCTTGATGATACTTGGTGGTGATGATATGTCCACAAATCCCACTTGGCTCACCAATTTTTGTTTTTCTATGTTGAAGCGTTCGTCTACAGTAGCAGTTTTTGTATTTAGGTTTCACTCTGTTCTCTCCTATATAGATAGATGAATTTGCTACTCTAAATCCAATATGGTTTGCAGTAGCTCTTTGAAACTTGACAAAATAAAGTAGTTCTCAGTTTTGTCTCTATGTTTTGTTTCCTCTTCAAGTAGTCCTAGGCACAGTCTGTGGAAAAGCATTTCATTGAGAGGGGTTGCCAAGCTTCTAAGAAATAACGAGTTTCCGAAATACCGGCAAATATTTTTTCACCCAATCTTGATGATACTTGCTGGTAATGATCAGTACACAAATCCCACTGGCTTACCAAATTTTGTTCATCTAGGTTGAGGCGTTCGTTTACAGTAGCAGTTTATATTTTTAGTTTTCCCTCTGTTCTACATAGATAGATGAATTTGGAACTCTAAATCCAACATGGTTTGTAGTAGCTCTTTGAAACATGACAAAATAAAGGAGTTCTCAATATTGTCTCTATGGTTTGTTTCCTCTTCAAGTAGCCCTAGGCACAGACTGTGGAAAAGCACTTTCATTGAGAGGGGTTGCCAAGCTTCTAAGAAATAACGATTTTCCGAAATACCAGCAAATATTTTTTCACCCAATCTTGATGATACTTGGTGGTAATGATCAGTACATAAATCCCACTTGGCTCACCAAATTTTGATCTTCTACTTTGACGCATTCGTCTACAGTAGCAGTTTTTATATTTAGATTTCACTCTGTTCTCTCCTATATTGATAGATGCATTTGGAACTCTAAATCCAACCTGGTTTGTAGTAGCTCCTTGAAACTTGACAAAATAAAGGAGTTCTCAGTTTTGTCTCTATGGTTTGTTTCATCTTCAAGTAGGGTTAGGCAAGAGTGTGCAAAAGCACTTTCATTGAGAGGGGTTGCCAAACTTCTAAGAAAAAACTAGTTTCCGAAATACCAGCAAATATTTTTTCACCCAATCTTGATGATACTTGGTGGTAATGATCAGTACACAAATGCCACTTGGCTCACCAAATTTTGTTCTTCTAGTTTGAAGCGTTCGTCTACAGTAGCAGTTTTTGTGTTTAGGTTTCAGTCTGTTCTCTCCTATAGAGATAGATGAATTTGGAACTCTAAATCCAACATGATTTTTAGTAGGTCTTTGAAACTTGACAAAGTAAAGGAGTTCTCAGTTTTGCCTCTATGGTTTGTTTCCTCATCAAGTAGGCCTAGGCACAGACTGTGGAAAAGCACTTTCATTGAGAGGGGTTGCCAAGCTTCTAAGAAATAACGAGTTTCCGAAATACCAGCAAATATTTTTTCACCCAATCTTGATGATACTTGGTGGTAATGATCAGAACATAAATCCCACTTGGTTCACCAAATTTTGATCTTCTGCGTTGACGCGTTCATCTACAGTAGCAGTTTGTATATTTAGATTTCACTCTGTTCTCTCCTATATTGATAGATGAATTTGGAACTCTAAATCCAACATGGTTTGTAGTAGCTCTTTGAAAATTGACAAAATAAAGGAGTTGTCAGTTTTGTCTCTATGGTTTCTTTCTTCTTCAAGTAGGCCTAGGCACAGAGTGTGCAAAAGCACTTTCATTGAGAGGCGTTGCCAAGCGTCTTAAAAAAATTAGTTTCCAAAATACCAGCAAATATTTTTTCACCCAATCTTGGTGATACTTGGTGGTAATGATAAATACACAAATCCCACTTCACTCACCAAATTTTGTTCTTCTAGGTTGAAGCGTTCGTCTACAGTAGCAGTTTTTGTATTTAGGTTTCAGTCTTTTCTCTCCTATATAGATAAATGAATTTGGAACTCTAAATCCAACATGGTTTGTAG
>NW_027510869.1:0-30360 GCF_048772815.1 Callospermophilus lateralis
TATGGTTTGTTTCCTCTTGAAGCAGCCCTACCTAGAGACTGCCTAAATACACTTTCATTGGAAAGGTGTGCCAAGCGTCCAAAAGTACTGGTTTTCTGAAATCTCGGCAAACATTTTTTCACCCAATCTTGTTGATTCTCTGTGGTAATGATCAGTTCACGAAGTCCACTTGGCTGCCCAATTTCACTCTTCTAGGTTGAAGCGTTCGTTTCCAGTAAGAGTTTGAAATTTTAGGTTTCACTCTGTTTTCTCCTATATAGATAGATGTGTTTGGAACTCCAAATGAAACACGGTTTGTGCTAGCTCTTTGAAATTTGTCAAAATAAAGTAGTTTTAGGTTCTGTCTCTATGGTTTGTTTCCTCTTGAAGTATCCCTACCTAGAGAATGTATAAATACACTTTCATTGGAAAGGTGTGCCAAGCGTCCAAAAGTACTGGTTTTCTGAAATCTCGGCAAACATTTTTTCACCCAATCTTGATGATTCTCTGTGGTACTGATCAGTTCACTACGTCCACTTTGCTGCCCAATTTTCACTCTTCTAGGTTGAAGCGTTCGTTTCCAGTAAGTGTTTGAATTTTTAGGTATCACTCTGTTTTCTCCTATATAGATAGATGTGTTGGGAACTCTAAATGAAACACGGTTTGTGCTAGCTCTTTGAAAATTGACAAAATAAAGTAGTTCTAAGTTCTGTCTCTAAGGTTTGTTTCCTCTTGAAGCACCCCTAAGCAGAGACTGCCTAAAGACATTTTCATTGGAATGGTGTGCCAAGCGTCCAAAAGTACTGGTTTCTGAAATCTCGGCAAATCTTTTTTTCACCCAATCTTGATGATTCTCTGTGGTAGTGATCAGTGCACTAAGTCCACTTGGCTGCCCAATTTTCACTCTTCTAGGTTGAAGCATTCGTTTCCAGAAAGAGTTTGAATTTTTAGGTTACACTCTGTTTTCTCCTATATAGATAGATGTGTTTGGATCTCTAAATGAAACACGGTTTGTGCTAGATCTTTGAAAATTGACAAATAAAGTAATTTTAGGTTCTGTCTCTATGGTTTGTTTCCTCATGAAGCAGCCCTAACTAGAGACTGCCTAAATACACTTTCATTGGAAAGGTGTGCCAAGCGTCCAAAAGTACTGGTTTTCTGAAATCTCGGCAAACATTTTTTTCACCCAATCTTGATGATTCTCTGTGGTAATGATCAGTTCACGACGTCCACTTGGCTGCCCAATTTTCACTCTTCTAGGTTGAAGCGTTCGTTTCCAGTAAGAGTTTGAAATTTTAGGTATCACTCTGTTTTCTCCTATATAGATAGAAGTGTTGGGAACTCTAAATGAAACACGGTTTGTGCTAGCTCTTTGAAAATTGACAAAATAAAGTAGTTCTAAGTTCTGTCTCTAAGGTTTGTTTCCTTCGGACACCCCTAAGCAGAGACTGCCTAAAGACATTTTCATTGGAAAGGTGTGCCAAGCGTCCAAAAGTACTGGTTTTCTGAAATCTCGGCAAACATTTTTTCACCCAATCTTGATGATTCTCTGTGGTAGTGATCAGTTCACTAAGTCAACTTGGCTGCCCAATTTTCACTCTTCTAGGTTGAAGCGTTCGTTTCCAGTAAGAGTTTGAATTTTTAGGTTTCACTCTGTTTTCTCCTATATAGATAGATGTGTTTGGAACTCTAAATGAAACACGGTTTGTGCTAGATCTTTGAAAATTGACAAAATAAAGTAGTTTTAGGTTCTGTCTCTATGGTTTGTTTCCTCTTGAAGCAGCCCTAACTAGAGACTGCCTAAATACACTTTCATTGGAAAGGTGTGCCAAGCGTCCAAAAGTACTGGTTTTCTGAAATCTCGGCAAACATTTTTTTCACCCAATCTTGATGATTCTCTGTGGTAATGATCAGTTCACGACGCCCACTTGGCTGCCCAATTTTCACTCTTATCGGTTGAAGCGTTCGTTTCCAGTAAGAGTTTGAAATTTTAGGTTTACTCTGTTTTCTCCTATATAGATAGATGTGTTTGGAGCTCTAAATGAAACACGGTTTGTGCTAGCTCTTTGAAATTTGTCAAAATAAAGTAGTTTTAGGTTCTGCCTCTATGGTTTGTTTCCTCTTGATGTAGCCCTACCGAGAGACTGCCTAAATACACTTTCATTGGAAAGGTGTGCAAGCGTCCAAAAGTACTGGTTTTCTGAAATCTCGGCAAACATTTTTTCACCCAATCTTGATGATTCTCTGTGGTACTGATCAGTTCACTACGTCCACTTGGCTGCCCAATTTTCACTCTTCTAGGTTGAAGCGTTCGTTTCCAGTAAGAGTTTGAATTTTTAGGTATCACTCTGTTTTCTCCTATATAGATAGATGTGTTGGGAACTCTAAATGAAACACGGTTTGTTCTAGCTCTTTGAAAATTGACAAAATAAAGTAGTTCTAAGTTCTGTCTCTAAGGTTTGTTTCCTCTTGAAGCACCCCTAAGCAGAGACTGCCTAAAGACATTTTCATTGGAAAGGTGTGCGAAGCGTCCAAAAGTACTGGTTTTCTGAAATCTCGGCAAACCTTTTTTTCACCCAATCTTGATGATTCTCTGTGGTAGTGATCAGTGCACTAAGTCCACTTGGCTGCCCAATTTTCACTCTTCTAGGTTGAAGCATTCGTTTCCAGAAAGAGTTTGAATTTTTAGGTTTCACTCTGTTTTCTCCTATATAGATACATGTGTTGGGAACTCTAAATGAAACACGGTTTGTGCTAGCTCTTTGAAAATTGACAAAATAAAGTAGTTTTAGGTTCTGTCTCTATGGTTTGCTGCCTCTTGAAGCAGCCCTATCTGGAGACTGCCTAAATACACTTTCATTGGAAAGGTGTGCCAAGCGTCCAAAAGTACTGGTTTTCTGAAATCTCGGCAAATATTTTTTCACCCAATCTTGATGATTCTCTGTGGTAGTGATCAGTTCACTAAGTCAACTTGGCTGCCCAATTTTCACTCTTCTAGGTTGAAGCGTTCGTTTCCAGTAAGAGTTTGAATTTTTAGGTTTCACTCTGTTTTCTCCTATATAGATAGATGTGTTTGGAACTCTAAATGAAATACGGTTTGTGCTAGCTCTTTGAAAATTGACAAAATAAAGTAGTTTTAGGTTCTGTCTCTATGGTTTGTTGCCTCTTGAAGCAGGCCTATCTGGAGGAATGCCTAAATACACTTTAATTGGAAAGGTGTGCCAAGCGTCCAAAAGTACTGGTTTTCTGAAATCTCGGCAAACATTTTTTTCACCCAATCTTGATGATTCTCTCTTGTAGTGATCAGTTCACTAAGTCAACTTGGCTGCCCAATTTTCACTCTTCTAGGTTGAAGCGTTCGTTTCCAGTAGGAGTTTGAATTCTTAGGTTTCACTCTGTTTTCTCCTATATAGATAGATGTGTTTGGAACTCTATGTGAAACACGGTTTGTGCTAGCTCTTTGAAAATTCACAAAATAAAGTAGTTTCAGGTTCTGTCTCTATGGTTTGTTTCCTCTTGAAGCAGCCCTACCTAGAGACTGCCTAAATACACTTTCATTGGAAAGGTGTGCCAAGCGTCCAAAAGTACTGGTTTTCTGAAATCTCGGCAAACATTTTTTCACCCAATCTTGATGATTCTCTGTGGTAATGATCAGTTCACTAAGTCCACTTGGCTGCCCATTTTTCACTCTTCTAGGTTGAAGCGTTCGTTTCCAGTAACAGTTTAAATTTTTAGGTTTCACTCTGTTTTCTCCCATATAGATAGATGTGTTGGTAACTCTAAATGACACACGGTTTGTGCTAGCTCTTTGAAAATTGACAAAATAAAGCAGTTCTAAGTTCTGTCTCTAAGGTTTGTTTCCTCTTGAAGCAGCCCTAAGCAGAGACTGCCTAAAGATATTTTCATTGGAAAGGTGTGCCAAGCGTCCAAAAGTACTGGTTTTCAGAAATCTCGGCAAACCTTTTTTCACCCAATCTTGATGAGACATTGTCGTAATGATCAGTTCACTAAGCAGACTTGGCTGCCCAATTTTCACTCTTCTATGTTGAAGCGTTCGTTTCCAGTAAGAGTTTGAATTCTTAGGTATCACTCTGTTTTCTCCTATATAGATAGATGGTTTGGAACTCTAAATGAAACACGGTTTGTGCTAGATCTTTGAAAATTGACAAAATAAAGTAGTTCTAAGTTCTGTCTCTACGGTTTGTTTCCTCTTGAAGCAGCCCTAAGCAGAGACTGCCTAAAGACATTTTCATTGGAAAGGTGTGCCAAGCGTCCAAAAGTACTGGTTTTCTGAAATCTCGGCAAACCTCTTTTCACCCAATCTAGATGAGACATTGTGGTAATGATCAGTTCACTAAGCCCACTTGGCTGCCCAATTTTCACTCTTCTAGGTTGAAGCGTTCGCTTCCAGTAAGAGTTTGAAGTTTTAGGTTTCAATCTGTTTCTCCTATATAGATAGATGTGTTGGGAACTCTAAATGAAACACAGTAGGTGCTAGCTTTTTGAAAATTGAAAAAAAAGTAGTTCCATGTTCTATCTCTATGGTTTGTTTCCTCTTGAAGCAGCCGTAGGCAGAGACTGCCTAAAGACATTTTCATTGGAAAGGTGTGCCAAGCGTCCAAAAGTACTGGTTTTCTGAAATCTCGGCAAATATTTTTTCACCCAATCTTGATGATTCTCTGTGGTAATAACCAGTTGACTAAGTCCACTTGGCTGCCCAATTTTCACTCTTCTAGGTTGAAGCGTTCGTTTCCAGTTAGAGTTTCAATTTTTAGGTTTTACTCTGTTTTCTCCTATATAGATAGATGTGTTGGGAACACTAAATGAAACACGGTTTGTGCTAGCTCTTTGAAAATTGACAAAATAAAGTAGTTCTACGTTCTGTCTCTAAGGTTTGTTTCCTCTTGAAGCAGCCCTAAGCAGAGACTGCCTAAAGACATTTTCATTGGAAAGGTGGGCCAAGCGTCCAAAGGTACTGGTTTTCTGAAATCTCGGCAAACCTTATTTCACCCAATCTTGATGAGACATTGTGGTAATGATAAGTTTACTAAGCCCACTTGGCTGTCCAATTTTCACACTCTAGGTTGATGCGTTCGTTTCCAGTAAGAGTTTGAATTTTTAGGTTTCACTCCGTTTTCTCCTATATAGATAGATGTGTTGGGAACTCTAAATGATACACGGTTTGTGCTAGCTCTTTGAAAATTGACAAAATAAAGTAGTTCTAAGTTCTGTCTCTATGGTTTGTTTCCTCTTGAAGCAGCCCTACCTAGAGACTGCCTAAATACACTTTCATTGGAAAGGTGTGCCAAGCGTCCAAAAGTACTGGTTTTCTGAAATCTCGGCAAACATTTTTTTCACCCAATCTTGTTGATTCTCTGTGGTAATGATCAGTTCACGAAGTCCACTTGGCTGCCCAATTTTCACTCTTCTAGGTTGAAGCGTTCGTTTCCAGTAAGAGTTTGAAATTTTAGGTTTCACTCTGTTTTCTCCTATATAGATAGATGTGTTTGGAACTCCAAATGAAACACGGTTTGTGCTAGCTCTTTGAAATTTGTCAAAATAAAGTAGTTTTAGGTTCTGTCTCTATGGTTTGTTTCCTCTTGAAGTATCCCTACCTAGAGAATGTATAAATACACTTTCATTGGAAAGGTGTGCCAAGCGTCCAAAAGTACTGGTTTTCTGAAATCTCGGCAAACATTTTTTCACCCAATCTTGATGATTCTCTGTGGTACTGATCAGTTCACTACGTCCACTTTGCTGCCCAATTTTCACTCTTCTAGGTTGAAGCGTTCGTTTCCAGTAAGTGTTTGAATTTTTAGGTATCACTCTGTTTTCTCCTATATAGATAGATGTGTTGGGAACTCTAAATGAAACACGGTTTGTGCTAGCTCTTTGAAAATTGACAAAATAAAGTAGTTCTAAGTTCTGTCTCTAAGGTTTGTTTCCTCTTGAAGCACCCCTAAGCAGAGACTGCCTAAAGACATTTTCATTGGAATGGTGTGCCAAGCGTCCAAAAGTACTGGTTTTCTGAAATCTCGGCAAATCTTTTTTTCACCCAATCTTGATGATTCTCTGTGGTAGTGATCAGTGCACTAAGTCCACTTGGCTGCCCAATTTTCACTCTTCTAGGTTGAAGCATTCGTTTCCAGAAAGAGTTTGAATTTTTAGGTTACACTCTGTTTTCTCCTATATAGATAGATGTGTTTGGATCTCTAAATGAAACACGGTTTGTGCTAGATCTTTGAAAATTGACAAATAAAGTAATTTTAGGTTCTGTCTCTATGGTTTGTTTCCTCATGAAGCAGCCCTAACTAGAGACTGCCTAAATACACTTTCATTGGAAAGGTGTGCCAAGCGTCCAAAAGTACTGGTTTTCTGAAATCTCGGCAAACATTTTTTTCACCCAATCTTGATGATTCTCTGTGGTAATGATCAGTTCACGACGTCCACTTGGCTGCCCAATTTTCACTCTTCTAGGTTGAAGCGTTCGTTTCCAGTAAGAGTTTGAAATTTTAGGTATCACTCTGTTTTCTCCTATATAGATAGAAGTGTTGGGAACTCTAAATGAAACACGGTTTGTGCTAGCTCTTTGAAAATTGACAAAATAAAGTAGTTCTAAGTTCTGTCTCTAAGGTTTGTTTCCTTCGGACACCCCTAAGCAGAGACTGCCTAAAGACATTTTCATTGGAAAGGTGTGCCAAGCGTCCAAAAGTACTGGTTTTCTGAAATCTCGGCAAACATTTTTTCACCCAATCTTGATGATTCTCTGTGGTAGTGATCAGTTCACTAAGTCAACTTGGCTGCCCAATTTTCACTCTTCTAGGTTGAAGCGTTCGTTTCCAGTAAGAGTTTGAATTTTTAGGTTTCACTCTGTTTTCTCCTATATAGATAGATGTGTTTGGAACTCTAAATGAAACACGGTTTGTGCTAGATCTTTGAAAATTGACAAAATAAAGTAGTTTTAGGTTCTGTCTCTATGGTTTGTTTCCTCTTGAAGCAGCCCTAACTAGAGACTGCCTAAATACACTTTCATTGGAAAGGTGTGCCAAGCGTCCAAAAGTACTGGTTTTCTGAAATCTCGGCAAACATTTTTTTCACCCAATCTTGATGATTCTCTGTGGTAATGATCAGTTCACGACGCCCACTTGGCTGCCCAATTTTCACTCTTATCGGTTGAAGCGTTCGTTTCCAGTAAGAGTTTGAAATTTTAGGTTTACTCTGTTTTCTCCTATATAGATAGATGTGTTTGGAGCTCTAAATGAAACACGGTTTGTGCTAGCTCTTTGAAATTTGTCAAAATAAAGTAGTTTTAGGTTCTGCCTCTATGGTTTGTTTCCTCTTGATGTAGCCCTACCGAGAGACTGCCTAAATACACTTTCATTGGAAAGGTGTGCAAGCGTCCAAAAGTACTGGTTTTCTGAAATCTCGGCAAACATTTTTTCACCCAATCTTGATGATTCTCTGTGGTACTGATCAGTTCACTACGTCCACTTGGCTGCCCAATTTTCACTCTTCTAGGTTGAAGCGTTCGTTTCCAGTAAGAGTTTGAATTTTTAGGTATCACTCTGTTTTCTCCTATATAGATAGATGTGTTGGGAACTCTAAATGAAACACGGTTTGTTCTAGCTCTTTGAAAATTGACAAAATAAAGTAGTTCTAAGTTCTGTCTCTAAGGTTTGTTTCCTCTTGAAGCACCCCTAAGCAGAGACTGCCTAAAGACATTTTCATTGGAAAGGTGTGCCAAGCGTCCAAAAGTACTGGTTTTCTGAAATCTCGGCAAACCTTTTTTTCACCCAATCTTGATGATTCTCTGTGGTAGTGATCAGTGCACTAAGTCCACTTGGCTGCCCAATTTTCACTCTTCTAGGTTGAAGCATTCGTTTCCAGAAAGAGTTTGAATTTTTAGGTTTCACTCTGTTTTCTCCTATATAGATACATGTGTTGGGAACTCTAAATGAAACACGGTTTGTGCTAGCTCTTTGAAAATTGACAAAATAAAGTAGTTTTAGGTTCTGTCTCTATGGTTTGCTGCCTCTTGAAGCAGCCCTATCTGGAGACTGCCTAAATACACTTTCATTGGAAAGGTGTGCCAAGCGTCCAAAAGTACTGGTTTTCTGAAATCTCGGCAAATATTTTTTCACCCAATCTTGATGATTCTCTGTGGTAGTGATCAGTTCACTAAGTCAACTTGGCTGCCCAATTTTCACTCTTCTAGGTTGAAGCGTTCGTTTCCAGTAAGAGTTTGAATTTTTAGGTTTCACTCTGTTTTCTCCTATATAGATAGATGTGTTTGGAACTCTAAATGAAATACGGTTTGTGCTAGCTCTTTGAAAATTGACAAAATAAAGTAGTTTTAGGTTCTGTCTCTATGGTTTGTTGCCTCTTGAAGCAGGCCTATCTGGAGAATGCCTAAATACACTTTAATTGGAAAGGTGTGCCAAGCGTCCAAAAGTACTGGTTTTCTGAAATCTCGGCAAACATTTTTTTCACCCAATCTTGATGATTCTCTCTTGTAGTGATCAGTTCACTAAGTCAACTTGGCTGCCCAATTTTCACTCTTCTAGGTTGAAGCGTTCGTTTCCAGTAGGAGTTTGAATTCTTAGGTTTCACTCTGTTTTCTCCTATATAGATAGATGTGTTTGGAACTCTATGTGAAACACGGTTTGTGCTAGCTCTTTGAAAATTCACAAAATAAAGTAGTTTCAGGTTCTGTCTCTATGGTTTGTTTCCTCTTGAAGCAGCCCTACCTAGAGACTGCCTAAATACACTTTCATTGGAAAGGTGTGCCAAGCGTCCAAAAGTACTGGTTTTCTGAAATCTCGGCAAACATTTTTTTCACCCAATCTTGATGATTCTCTGTAGTAATGATCAGTTCACTAAGTTCACTTGGCTGCCCAATTTTCACTCTTCTAGGTTGAAGCGTTCGTTTCCAGTAAGAGTTTGAATTTTTAGGTATCACTCTGTTTTCTCCTATATAGATAGATGTGTTGGGAACTCTAAATGAAACACGGTTTGTGCTAGCTCTTTGAAATTTGACAAAATAAAGTAGTTCTAAGTTCTGTCTCTAAGGTTGTTTCCTCTTGAAGCAGCCCTAAGCAGAGACTGCCTAAAGACATTTTCATTGGAAAGGTGTGCGAAGCGTCCAAAAGTACTGGTTTTCTGAAATCTCGGCAAACCTTTTTTCACCCAATCTTGATGAGACATTGTGGTAATGATCAGTTCACAAAGCCCACATGGCTGCCCAATTTTCACTCTTCTAGGTTGAAGCATTCCTTCCCAGTAAGAGTTTGAATTTTTAGGTTTCACTCTGTTTTCTCCTATATAGTTAGATGTGTTGGGAACTCTAAATGAAACACGGTAGGTGCTAGCTTTTTGAAAATTGAAAAAAAAAGTAGTTCTAAGTTCTGTCTCTATGGTTTGTTTCCTCTTGAATCAGCCCTAGGCCGAGACTGCCTAAAGACATTTTCATTGGAAAGGTGTGCCAAGCGTCCAAAAGTACTGGTTTTCTTAAATCTCGGCAAACATTTTTTCACCCAATCTGGATGATTCTCTGTGGTAGTGATCAGTTCACTAAGTCCACTTGGCTGCCCAATTTTCACACTCTAGGTTGAAGCGTTCGTTTCCAGTAAGAGTTTGAATTTTTAGGTTTCACTCTGTTTTCTCCTATATAGTTAGATGTTTTGGGAACTCTAAATGAAACACGGTAGGTGCTAGCTTTTTGAAAATTGAAAAAAAAAAGTAGTTCTAAGTTCTGTTTCTATGGTTTGTTTCCTCTTGAAGCAGCCCTAGGCCGAGACTGCCTAAAGACATTTTCATTGGAAAGGTGTGCCAAGCGTCCAAAAGTACTGGTTTTCTTAAATCTCAGCAAACATTTTTTCACCCAATCTGGATGATTCTCTGTGGTAGTGATCAGTTCACTAAGTCCACTTGGTTGCCCAATTTTCACACTCTAGGTTGAAGCGTTCGTTTCCAGTAAGAGTTTGAATTTTTAGGTTTCACTCTGTTTTCTCCTATATAGATAGATGTTTTTGGAACTCTAAATGAAACACGGTTTGTGCTAACTCTTTGAAATTTGACAAAATAAAGTAGTTTTAGGTTCTGTCTCTATGGTTTGTTTCCTCTTGAAACAGCCCTACCTGCAGACTGCATAAATACACTTTCATTTGAAAGTGTGCCAAGCGTACAAAAGTACTGGTTTTCTGAAATCTCGGCAAACATTTTTTCACCCAATCTTGATGATTCTCTGTGGTAGTGATCAGTTCACTAAGCCCACTTGGCTGCCCAATTTTCACTCTTCCAGGTTGAAGCGTTCGTTTCCAAAAAGAGTTTGAATTTTTAAGTTTCACTCCGTTTTCTCCTATATAGATAGATGTGTTGGGAACTCTAAATGAAACACGGTTTGTGCTAGATCTTTGAAAATTGACAAAATAAAGTAGTTTTAGGTTCTGTGTCTATGGTTTGTTTCCTCTTGAAGCAGCCCTAACTAGAGACTGCCTAAATAAACTTTCATTGGAAAGGTGTGCCAAGCGTCCAAAAGTACTGGTTTTCTGAAATCTCGGCAAACATAATTTCACCTAATCTTGATGATTCTCTTTGGTAATGACCAGTTCACTAAGTCCACTTGGCTGTCCAATTTTCACTCTTCTAGGTTGAAGCGTTCGTTTCCAGTAAGAGTTTGAATTTTTAGGTTTTACTCTGTTTTCTCCTATATAGATAGATGTGTTGGGAACTCTAAATGAAATACGGTTTGTGCTAGCTCTTTGAAAATTGACAAAATAAAGTAGTTCTAAGTTCTGTCTCTAAGCTTTGTTTCCTCTTGAAGCAGGGCTAAGCATAGACTGCCTAAAGACATTTTAATTGGAAAGGTGTGCCAAGCGTCCAAAAGTACTGGTTTTCTGAAATCTCGGCAAACCTTTTTTCAACCAATCTTGAGGAGACATTGTGGTAATGATCAGTTCACTAAGCCCACTTGGCTGCCCAATTTTCACACTCTAGGTTGAAGCGTTCGTTTCCAGTAAGAGTTTGAATTTTTATGTTTCACTCTGTTTTCTCCTATATAGATAGATGTGTTGGGAACTCTAAATGAAACACGGTTTGTGCTAGCTCTTTGAAAATTGACAAAATAAAGTAGTTCTAAGTTCTGTCTCTATGGTTTGTTTCCTCTTGAAGCAGCCCTACCTAGAGACTGCCTAAACACATTTTCATTGGAAAGGTGTGCCAAGCGTCCAAAAGTACTGGTTTTCTGAAATCTCGGCAACCATTATTTTCACCCAATCTTGTTGATTCTCTGTGGTAATGATCAGTTCACGAAGTCCACTTGGCTGCCCAATTTTCACTCTTCTAGGTTGAAGCGTTCGTTTCCAGTAAGAGTTTGAAATTTTAGGTTTCACTGTGTTTTCTCCTATATAGATAGATGTGTTTGGAACTCTAAATGAAACACGGTTTGTGCTAGCTCTTTGAAATTTGTCAAAATAAAGTAGTTTTAGGTTCTGTCTCTATGGTTTGTTTCCTCTTGAAGTAGCCCTACCTAGAGAATGCCTAAATACACTTTCATTGGAAAGGTGTGCCAATCGTCCAAAAGTACTTGTTTTCTGAAATCTCGGCAAACATTTTTTCACCCAATCTTGATTATTCTCTGTGGTACTGATCAGTTCACTACGTCCACTTGGCTGCCCAATTTTCACTCTTCTAGGTTGAAGCGTTCGTTTCCAGTAAGAGTTTGAATTTTTAGGTTTCACTCTGTTTTCTCCTATATAGATACATGTGTTGGGAACTCTAAATGAAACACGGTTTGTGCTAGCTCTTTGAAAATTGACAAAATAAAATAGTTTTAGGTTCTGTCTCTATGGTTTGTTGCCTCTTGAAGCAGCCCTATCTGGAGACTGCCTAAATACACTTTCATTGGAAAGGTGTGCCAAGCGTCCAAAAGTACTGGTTTTCTGAAATCTCGGCAAACATTTTTTCACCCAATCTTGATGATTCTCTGTGGTACTGATCAGTTCACTAAGTCCACTTGGCTGCCCAATTTTCACTCTTCTAGGTTGAAGCGTTCGTTTCCAGTAAGAGTTTGAATTTTTAGGTATCACTCTGTTTTCTCCTATATAGATAGATGTGTTGGGAACTCTAAATGAAACACGGTTTGTGCTAGCTCTTTGAAATTTGACAAAATAAAGTAGTTCTAAGTTCTGTCTCTAAGGTTTGTTTCCTCTTGAAGCAGCCCTAAGCAGAGACTGCCTAAAGACATTTTCATTGGAAAGGTGTGCCAAGCGTCCAAAAGTACTGGTTTTCTGAAATCTCGGCAAACCTTTTTTCACCCAATCTTGATGAGACATTGTGGTAATGATCAGTTCACTAAGCCCACCTGGCTCCCCAATTTTCACTCTTCTAGGTTGAAGCGTTCGTTTCCAGTAAGAGTTTGAATTTTTAGGTTTCACTCTGTTTTCTCCTATATAGTTAGATGTGTTGGGAACTCTAAATGAAACACGGTAGGTGCTAGCTTTTTGAAAATTGAAAAAAAAAGTAGTTCTAAGTTCTGTCTCTATGGTTTGTTTCCTCTTGAATCAGCCCTAGGCCGAGACTGCCTAAAGACATTTTCATTGGAAAGGTGTGCCAAGCGTCCAAAAGTACTGGTTTTCTTAAATCTCGGCAAACATTTTTTCACCCAATCTGGATGATTCTCTGTGGTAGTGATCAGTTCACTAAGTCCACTTGCCTGCCCAATTTTCACACTCTAGTTTGAAGCGTTCGTTTCCAGTAAGAGTTTGAATTTTTAGGTTTCACTCTGTTTTCTCCTATATAGTTAGATGTTTTGGGAACTCTAAATGAAACACGGTAGGTGCTAGCTTTTTGAAAATTGAAAAAAAAAAGTAGTTCTAAGTTCTGTCTCTATGGTTTGTTTCCTCTTGAAGCAGCCCTAGGCCGAGACTGCCTAAAGACATTTTCATTGGAAAGGTGTGCCAAGCGTCCAAAAGTACTGGTTTTCTTAAATCTCAGCAAACATTTTTTCACCCAATCTGGATGATTCTCTGTGGTAGTGATCAGTTCACTAAGTCCACTTGGCTGCCCAATTTTCACACTCTAGGTTGAAGCGTTCGTTTCCAGTAAGAGTTTGAATTTTTAGGTTTCACTCTGTTTTCTCCTATATAGATAGATGTTTTTGGAACTCTAAATGAAACACGGTTTGTGCTAGCTCTTTGAAATTTGACAAAATAAAGTAGTTTTAGGTTCTGTCTCTATGGTTTGTTTCCTCTTGAAGCAGCCCTACCTAGAGACTGCATAAATACACTTTCATTTGAAAGTGTGCCAAGCGTACAAAAGTACTGGTTTTCTGAAATCTCGGCAAACATTTTTTCACCCAATCTTGATGATTCTCTGTGGTAGTGATCAGTTCACTAAGCCCACTTGGCTGCCCAATTTTCACTCTTCCAGGTTGAAGCGTTCGTTTCCAAAAAGAGTTTGAATTTTTAAGTTTCACTCCGTTTTCTCCTATATAGATAGATGTGTTGGGAACTCTAAATGAAACACGGTTTGTGCTAGATCTTTGAAAATTGACAAAATAAAGTAGTTTTAGGTTCTGTGTCTATGGTTTGTTTCCTCTTGAAGCAGCCCTAACTAGAGACTGCCTAAATAAACTTTCATTGGAAAGGTGTGCCAAGCGTCCAAAAGTACTGGTTTTCTGAAATCTCGGCAAACATAATTTCACCTAATCTTGATGATTCTCTTTGGTAATGACCAGTTCACTAAGTCCACTTGGCTGTCCAATTTTCACTCTTCTAGGTTGAAGCGTTCGTTTCCAGTAAGAGTTTGAATTTTTAGGTTTTACTCTGTTTTCTCCTATATAGATAGATGTGTTGGGAACTCTAAATGAAATACGGTTTGTGCTAGCTCTTTGAAAATTGACAAAATAAAGTAGTTCTAAGTTCTGTCTCTAAGCTTTGTTTCCTCTTGAAGCAGGGCTAAGCATAGACTGCCTAAAGACATTTTAATTGGAAAGGTGTGCCAAGCGTCCAAAAGTACTGGTTTTCTGAAATCTCGGCAAACCTTTTTTCAACCAATCTTGATGAGACATTGTGGTAATGATCAGTTCACTAAGCCCACTTGGCTGCCCAATTTTCACACTCTAGGTTGAAGCGTTCGTTTCCAGTAAGAGTTTGAATTTTTATGTTTCACTCTGTTTTCTCCTATATAGATAGATGTGTTGGGAACTCTAAATGAAACACGGTTTGTGTTAGCTCTTTGAAAATTGACAAAATAAAGTAGTTCTAAGTTCTGTCTCTATGGTTTGTTTCCTCTTGAAGCAGCCCTACCTAGAGACTGCATAAACACATTTTCATTGGAAAGGTGTGCCAAGCGTCCAAAAGTACTGGTTTTCTGAAATCTCGGCAACCATTATTTTCACCCAATCTTGTTGATTCTCTGTGGTAATGATCAGTTCACGAAGTCCACTTGGCTGCCCAATTTTCACTCTTCTAGGTTGAAGCGTTCGTTTCCAGTAAGAGTTTGAAATTTTAGGTATCACTCTGTTTTCTCCTATATAGATAGATGTGTTGGGAACTCTAAATGAAACACGGTTTGTGCTAGCTCTTTGAAAATTGACAAAATAAAGTAGTTTTAGGTTCTGTCTCTATGGTTTGTTGCCTCTTGAAGCAGGCCTATCTGGAGACTGCCTAAATACACTTTAATTGGAAAGGTGTGCCAAGCGTCCAAAAGTACTGGTTTTCTGAAATCTCGGCAAACATTTTTTTCACCCAATCTTGATGATTCTCTCTTGTAGTGATCAGTTCACTAAGTCAACTTGGCTGCCCAATTTTCACTCTTCTAGGTTGAAGCGTTCGTTTCCAGTAGGAGTTTGAATTCTTAGGTTTCACTCTGTTTTCTCCTATATAGATAGATGTGTTTGGAACTCTAAATAAATCACGGTTTCTGCTAGATCTTTGAAAATTGACAAAATAAAGTAGTTTCAGGTTCTGTCTCTATGGTTTGTTTCCTCTTGAAGCAGCCCTACCTAGAGACTGCCTAAATACACTTTCATTGGAAAGGTGTGCCAAGCGTCCAAAAGTACTGGTTTTCTGAAATATCGGCAAACATTTTTTTCACCCAATCTTGATGATTCTCTGTAGTAATGATCAGTTCACTAAGTCCACTTGGCTGCCCAATTTTCACTCTTCTAGGTTGAAGCGTTCGTTTCCAGTAAGAGTTTGAATTTTTAGGTATCACTCTGTTTTCTCCTATATAGATAGATGTGTTGGGAACTCTAAATGAAACACGGTTTGTGCTAGCTCTTTGAAATTTGACAAAATAAAGTAGTTCTAAGTTCTGTCTCTAAGGTTGTTTCCTCTTGAAGCAGCCCTAAGCAGAGACTGCCTAAAGACATTTTCATTGGAAAGGTGTGCCAAGCGTCCAAAAGTACTGGTTTTCTGAAATCTCGGCAAACCTTTTTTCACCCAATCTTGATGAGACATTGTGGTAATGATCAGTTCACTAAGCCCACCTGGCTGCCCAATTTTCACTCTTCTAGGTTGAAGCGTTCCTTTCCAGTAAGAGTTTGAATTTTTAGGTTTCACACTGTTTTCTCCTATATAGTTAGATGTGTTGGGAACTCTAAATGAAACACGGTAGGTGCTAGCTTTTTGAAAATTGAAAAAAAAAGTAGTTCTAAGTTCTGTCTCTATGGTTTGTTTCCTCTTGAATCAGCCCTAGGCCGAGACTGCCTAAAGACATTTTCATTGGAAAGGTGTGCCAAGCGTCCAAAAGTACTGGTTTTCTTAAATCTCGGCAAACATTTTTTCACCCAATCTGGATGATTCTCTGTGGTAGTGATCAGTTCACTAAGTCCACTTGGCTGCCCAATTTTCACACTCTAGGTTGAAGCGTTCGTTTCCAGTAAGAGTTTGAATTTTTAGGTTTCACTCTGTTTTCTCCTATATAGTTAGATGTTTTGGGAACTCTAAATGAAACACGGTAGGTGCTAGCTTTTTGAAAATTGAAAAAAAAAAAGTAGTTCTAAGTTCTGTCTCTATGGTTTGTTTCCTCTTGAAGCAGCCCTAGGCCGAGACTGCCTAAAGACATTTTCATTGGAAAGGTGTGCCAAGCGTCCAAAAGTACTGGTTTTCTTAAATCTCAGCAAACATTTTTTCACCCAATCTTGATGATTCTCTGTGGTAGTGATCAGTTCACTAAGTCCACTTGGTTGCCCAATTTTCACACTCTAGGTTGAAGCGTTCGTTTCCAGTAAGAGTTTGAATTTTTAGGTTTCACTCTGTTTTCTCCTATATAGATAGATGTTTTTGGAACTCTAAATGAAACACGGTTTGTGCTAGCTCTTTGAAATTTGACAAAATAAAGTAGTTTTAGGTTCTGTCTCTATGGTTTGTTTCCTCTTGAAACAGCCCTACCTGCAGACTGCATAAATACACTTTCATTTGAAAGTGTGCCAAGCGTACAAAAGTACTGGTTTTCTGAAATCTCGGCAAACATTTTTTCACCCAATTTTGATGATTCTCTGTGGTAGTGATCAGTTCACTAAGCCCACTTGGCTGCCCAATTTTCACTCTTCCAGGTTGAAGCGTTCGTTTCCAAAAAGAGTTTGAATTTTTAAGTTTCACTCCGTTTTCTCCTATATAGATAGATGTGTTGGGAACTCTAAATGAAACACGGTTTGTGCTAGATCTTTGAAAATTGACAAAATAAAGTAGTTTTAGGTTCTGTGTCTATGGTTTGTTTCCTCTTGAAGCAGCCCTAACTAGAGACTGCCTAAATAAACTTTCATTGGAAAGGTGTGCCAAGCGTCCAAAAGTACTGGTTTTCTGAAATCTCGGCAAACATAATTTCACCTAATCTTGATGATTCTCTTTGGTAATGACCAGTTCACTAAGTCCACTTGGCTGTCCAATTTTCACTCTTCTAGGTTGAAGCGTTCGTTTCCAGTAAGAGTTTGAATTTTTAGGTTTTACTCTGTTTTCTCCTATATAGATAGATGTGTTGGGAACTCTAAATGAAATACGGTTTGTGCTAGCTCTTTGAAAATTGACAAAATAAAGTAGTTCTAAGTTCTGTCTCTAAGCTTTGTTTCCTCTTGAAGCAGGGCTAAGCATAGACTGCCTAAAGACATTTTAATTGGAAAGGTGTGCCAAGCGTCCAAAAGTACTGGTTTTCTGAAATCTCGGCAAACCTTTTTTCAACCAATCTTGATGAGACATTGTGGTAATGATCAGTTCACTAAGCCCACTTGGCTGCCCAATTTTCACACTCTAGGTTGAAGCGTTCGTTTCCAGTAAGAGTTTGAATTTTTATGTTTCACTCTGTTTTCTCCTATATAGATAGATGTGTTGGGAACTCTAAATGAAACACGGTTTGTGCTAGCTCTTTGAAAATTGACAAAATAAAGTAGTTCTAAGTTCTGTCTCTATGGTTTGTTTCCTCTTGAAGCAGCCCTACCTAGAGACTGCCTAAACACATTTTCATTGGAAAGGTGTGCCAAGCGTCCAAAAGTACTGGTTTTCTGAAATCTCGGCAACCATTATTTTCACCCAATCTTGTTGATTCTCTGTGGTAATGATCAGTTCACGAAGTCCACTTGGCTGCCCAATTTTCACTCTTCTAGGTTGAAGCGTTCGTTTCCAGTAAGAGTTTGAAATTTTAGGTATCACTCTGTTTTCTCCTATATAGATAGATGTGTTGGGAACTCTAAATGAAACACGGTTTGTGCTAGCTCTTTGAAAATTGACAAAATAAAGTAGTTCTAAGTTCTGTCTCTAAGGTTTGTTTCCTCTTGAAGCACCCCTAAGCAGAGACTGCCTAAAGACATTTTCATTGGAAAGGTGTGCCAAGCGTCCAAAAATACTGGTTTTCTGAAATCTCGGCAAACCTTTTTTTCACCCAATCTTGATGATTCTCTGTGGTAGTGATCAGTGCACTAAGTCCACTTGGCTGCCCAATTTTCACTCTTCTAGGTTGAAGCATTTGTTTCCAGAAAGAGTTTGAATTTTTAGGTTTCACTCTGTTTTCTGCTATATAGATACATGTGTTGGGAACTCTGAATGAAACACGGTTTGTGCTAGCTCTTTGAAAATTGACAAAATAAAAGAGTTTTAGGTTCTGTCTCTATGGTTTGTTGCCTCTTGAAGCAGCCCTATCTGGAGACTGCCTAAATACACTTTCATTGGAAAGGTGTGCCAAGCGTCCAAAAGTACTGGTTTTCTGAAATCTCGGCAAACATTTTTTCACCCAATCTTGATGATTCTCTGTGGTAGTGATCAGTTCACTAAGTCAACTTGGCTGCCCAATTTTCACTCTTCTAAGTTGAAGCGTTCGTTTCCAGTAAGAGTTTGAATTTTTAGGTTTCACTCTGTTTTCTCCTATATAGATACATGTGTTTGTAACTCTACATGAAACACGGTTTGTGCTAGATCTTTGAAAATTGACAAAATAAAGTAGTTTTAGGTTCTGTCTCTATGGTGTGTTTCCTCTTGATGCAGCCGTAACTAGAGACTGCCTAAATACACTTTCATTGGAAAGGTGTGCCAAGCGTCTAAAAGTACTGGTTTTCTGAAATCTCGGCAAACATTTTTTTCACCCAATCTTGATGATTCTCTGTGGTAATGATCAGTTCACGACGTCCACTTGGCTGCCCAATTTTCACTCTTCTAGGTTGAAGCGTTCGTTTCCAGTAAGAGTTTGAAATTTTAGGTATCACTCTGTTTTCTCCTATATAGATAGATGTGTTGGGAACTCTAAATGAAACACGGTTTGTGCTAGCTCTTTGAAATTTGACAAAATAAAGTAGTTCTAAGTTCTGTCTCTAAGGTTGTTTCCTCTTGAAGCAGCCCTAAGCAGAGACTGCCTAAAGACATTTTCATTGGAAAGGTGTGCCAAGCGTCCAAAAGTACTGGTTTTCTGAAATCTCGGCAAACCTTTTTTCACCCAATCTTGATGAGACATTGTGGTAATGATCAGTTCACTAAGCCCACCTGGCTGCCCAATTTTCACTCTTCTAGGTTGAAGCGTTCCTTTCCAGTAAGAGTTTGAATTTTTAGGTTTCACACTGTTTTCTCCTATATAGTTAGATGTGTTGGGAACTCTAAATGAAACACGGTAGGTGCTAGCTTTTTGAAAATTGAAAAAAAAAGTAGTTCTAAGTTCTGTCTCTATGGTTTGTTTCCTCTTGAATCAGCCCTAGGCCGAGACTGCCTAAAGACATTTTCATTGGAAAGGTGTGCCAAGCGTCCAAAAGTACTGGTTTTCTTAAATCTCGGCAAACATTTTTTCACCCAATCTGGATGATTCTCTGTGGTAGTGATCAGTTCACTAAGTCCACTTGGCTGCCCAATTTTCACACTCTAGGTTGAAGCGTTCGTTTCCAGTAAGAGTTTGAATTTTTAGGTTTCACTCTGTTTTCTCCTATATAGTTAGATGTTTTGGGAATTCTAAATGAAACACGGTAGGTGCTAGCTTTTTGAAAATTGAAAAAAAAAAAGTAGTTCTAAGTTCTGTCTCTATGGTTTGTTTCCTCTTGAAGCAGCCCTAGGCCGAGACTGCCTAAAGACATTTTCATTGGAAAGGTGTGCCAAGCGTCCAAAAGTACTGGTTTTCTTAAATCTCAGCAAACATTTTTTCACCCAATCTGGATGATTCTCTGTGGTAGTGATCAGTTCACTAAGTCCACTTGGTTGCCCAATTTTCACACTCTAGGTTGAAGCGTTCGTTTCCAGTAAGAGTTTGAATTTTTAGGTTTCACTCTGTTTTCTCCTATATAGATAGATGTTTTTGGAACTCTAAATGAAACACGGTTTGTGCTAGCTCTTTGAAATTTGACAAAATAAAGTAGTTTTAGGTTCTGTCTCTATGGTTTGTTTCCTCTTGAAACAGCCCTACCTGCAGACTGCATAAATACACTTTCATTTGAAAGTGTGCCAAGCGTACAAAAGTACTGGTTTTCTGAAATCTCGGCAAACATTTTTTCACCCAATTTTGATGATTCTCTGTGGTAGTGATCAGTTCACTAAGCCCACTTGGCTGCCCAATTTTCACTCTTCCAGGTTGAAGCGTTCGTTTCCAAAAAGAGTTTGAATTTTTAAGTTTCACTCCGTTTTCTCCTATATAGATAGATGTGTTGGGAACTCTAAATGAAACACGGTTTGTGCTAGATCTTTGAAAATTGACAAAATAAAGTAGTTTTAGGTTCTGTGTCTATGGTTTGTTTCCTCTTGAAGCAGCCCTAACTAGAGACTGCCTAAATAAACTTTCATTGGAAAGGTGTGCCAAGCGTCCAAAAGTACTGGTTTTCTGAAATCTCGGCAAACATAATTTCACCTAATCTTGATGATTCTCTTTGGTAATGACCAGTTCACTAAGTCCACTTGGCTGTCCAATTTTCACTCTTCTAGGTTGAAGCGTTCGTTTCCAGTAAGAGTTTGAATTTTTAGGTTTTACTCTGTTTTCTCCTATATAGATAGATGTGTTGGGAACTCTAAATGAAATACGGTTTGTGCTAGCTCTTTGAAAATTGACAAAATAAAGTAGTTCTAAGTTCTGTCTCTAAGCTTTGTTTCCTCTTGAAGCAGGGCTAAGCATAGACTGCCTAAAGACATTTTAATTGGAAAGGTGTGCCAAGCGTCCAAAAGTACTGGTTTTCTGAAATCTCGGCAAACCTTTTTTCAACCAATCTTGATGAGACATTGTGGTAATGATCAGTTCACTAAGCCCACTTGGCTGCCCAATTTTCACACTCTAGGTTGAAGCGTTCGTTTCCAGTAAGAGTTTGAATTTTTATGTTTCACTCTGTTTTCTCCTATATAGATAGATGTGTTGGGAACTCTAAATGAAACACGGTTTGTGCTAGCTCTTTGAAAATTGACAAAATAAAGTAGTTCTAAGTTCTGTCTCTATGGTTTGTTTCCTCTTGAAGCAGCCCTACCTAGAGACTGCCTAAACACATTTTCATTGGAAAGGTGTGCCAAGCGTCCAAAAGTACTGGTTTTCTGAAATCTCGGCAACCATTATTTTCACCCAATCTTGTTGATTCTCTGTGGTAATGATCAGTTCACGAAGTCCACTTGGCTGCCCAATTTTCACTCTTCTAGGTTGAAGCGTTCGTTTCCAGTAAGAGTTTGAAATTTTAGGTATCACTCTGTTTTCTCCTATATAGATAGATGTGTTGGGAACTCTAAATGAAACACGGTTTGTGCTAGCTCTTTGAAAATTGACAAAATAAAGTAGTTCTAAGTTCTGTCTCTAAGGTTTGTTTCCTCTTGAAGCACCCCTAAGCAGAGACTGCCTAAAGACATTTTCATTGGAAAGGTGTGCCAAGCGTCCAAAAATACTGGTTTTCTGAAATCTCGGCAAACCTTTTTTTCACCCAATCTTGATGATTCTCTGTGGTAGTGATCAGTGCACTAAGTCCACTTGGCTGCCCAATTTTCACTCTTCTAGGTTGAAGCATTTGTTTCCAGAAAGAGTTTGAATTTTTAGGTTTCACTCTGTTTTCTGCTATATAGATACATGTGTTGGGAACTCTGAATGAAACACGGTTTGTGCTAGCTCTTTGAAAATTGACAAAATAAAAGAGTTTTAGGTTCTGTCTCTATGGTTTGTTGCCTCTTGAAGCAGCCCTATCTGGAGACTGCCTAAATACACTTTCATTGGAAAGGTGTGCCAAGCGTCCAAAAGTACTGGTTTTCTGAAATCTCGGCAAACATTTTTTCACCCAATCTTGATGATTCTCTGTGGTAGTGATCAGTTCACTAAGTCAACTTGGCTGCCCAATTTTCACTCTTCTAAGTTGAAGCGTTCGTTTCCAGTAAGAGTTTGAATTTTTAGGTTTCACTCTGTTTTCTCCTATATAGATACATGTGTTTGTAACTCTACATGAAACACGGTTTGTGCTAGATCTTTGAAAATTGACAAAATAAAGTAGTTTTAGGTTCTGTCTCTATGGTGTGTTTCCTCTTGATGCAGCCGTAACTAGAGACTGCCTAAATACACTTTCATTGGAAAGGTGTGCCAAGCGTCTAAAAGTTCTGGTTTTCTGAAATCTCGGCAAACATTTTTTTCACCCAATCTTGATGATTCTCTGTGGTAATGATCAGTTCACGACGTCCACTTGGCTGCCCAATTTTCACTCTTCTAGGTTGAAGCGTTCGTTTCCAGTAAGAGTTTGAAATTTTAGGTATCACTCTGTTTTCTCCTATATAGATAGATGTGTTGGGAACTCTAAATGAAACACGGTTTGTGCTAGCTCTTTGAAATTTGACAAAATAAAGTAGTTCTAAGTTCTGTCTCTAAGGTTGTTTCCTCTTGAAGCAGCCCTAAGCAGAGACTGCCTAAAGACATTTTCATTGGAAAGGTGTGCCAAGCGTCCAAAAGTACTGGTTTTCTGAAATCTCGGCAAACCTTTTTTCACCCAATCTTGATGAGACATTGTGGTAATGATCAGTTCACTAAGCCCACCTGGCTGCCCAATTTTCACTCTTCTAGGTTGAAGCGTTCCTTTCCAGTAAGAGTTTGAATTTTTAGGTTTCACACTGTTTTCTCCTATATAGTTAGATGTGTTGGGAACTCTAAATGAAACACGGTAGGTGCTAGCTTTTTGAAAATTGAAAAAAAAAGTAGTTCTAAGTTCTGTCTCTATGGTTTGTTTCCTCTTGAATCAGCCCTAGGCCGAGACTGCCTAAAGACATTTTCATTGGAAAGGTGTGCCAAGCGTCCAAAAGTACTGGTTTTCTTAAATCTCGGCAAACATTTTTTCACCCAATCTGGATGATTCTCTGTGGTAGTGATCAGTTCACTAAGTCCACTTGGCTGCCCAATTTTCACACTCTAGGTTGAAGCGTTCGTTTCCAGTAAGAGTTTGAATTTTTAGGTTTCACTCTGTTTTCTCCTATATAGTTAGATGTTTTGGGAACTCTAAATGAAACACGGTAGGTGCTAGCTTTTTGAAAATTGAAAAAAAAAAGTAGTTCTAAGTTCTGTCTCTATGGTTTGTTTCCTCTTGAAGCAGCCCTAGGCCGAGACTGCCTAAAGACATTTTCATTGGAAAGGTGTGCCAAGCGTCCAAAAGTACTGGTTTTCTTAAATCTCAGCAAACATTTTTTCACCCAATCTGGATGATTCTCTGTGGTAGTGATCAGTTCACTAAGTCCACTTGGTTGCCCAATTTTCACACTCTAGGTTGAAGCGTTCGTTTCCAGTAAGAGTTTGAATTTTTAGGTTTCACTCTGTTTTCTCCTATATAGATAGATGTTTTTGGAACTCTAAATGAAACACGGTTTGTGCTAGCTCTTTGAAATTTGACAAAATAAAGTAGTTTTAGGTTCTGTCTCTATGGTTTGTTTCCTCTTGAAACAGCCCTACCTGCAGACTGCATAAATACACTTTCATTTGAAAGTGTGCCAAGCGTACAAAAGTACTGGTTTTCTGAAATCTCGGCAAACATTTTTTCACCCAATTTTGATGATTCTCTGTGGTAGTGATCAGTTCACTAAGCCCACTTGGCTGCCCAATTTTCACTCTTCCAGGTTGAAGCGTTCGTTTCCAAAAAGAGTTTGAATTTTTAAGTTTCACTCCGTTTTCTCCTATATAGATAGATGTGTTGGGAACTCTAAATGAAACACGGTTTGTGCTAGATCTTTGAAAATTGACAAAATAAAGTAGTTTTAGGTTCTGTGTCTATGGTTTGTTTCCTCTTGAAGCAGCCCTAACTAGAGACTGCCTAAATAAACTTTCATTGGAAAGGTGTGCCAAGCGTCCAAAAGTACTGGTTTTCTGAAATCTCGGCAAACATAATTTCACCTAATCTTGATGATTCTCTTTGGTAATGACCAGTTCACTAAGTCCACTTGGCTGTCCAATTTTCACTCTTCTAGGTTGAAGCGTTCGTTTCCAGTAAGAGTTTGAATTTTTAGGTTTTACTCTGTTTTCTCCTATATAGATAGATGTGTTGGGAACTCTAAATGAAATACGGTTTGTGCTAGCTCTTTGAAAATTGACAAAATAAAGTAGTTCTAAGTTCTGTCTCTAAGCTTTGTTTCCTCTTGAAGCAGGGCTAAGCATAGACTGCCTAAAGACATTTTAATTGGAAAGGTGTGCCAAGCGTCCAAAAGTACTGGTTTTCTGAAATCTCGGCAAACCTTTTTTCAACCAATCTTGAGGAGACATTGTGGTAATGATCAGTTCACTAAGCCCACTTGGCTGCCCAATTTTCACACTCTAGGTTGAAGCGTTCGTTTCCAGTAAGAGTTTGAATTTTTATGTTTCACTCTGTTTTCTCCTATATAGATAGATGTGTTGGGAACTCTAAATGAAACACGGTTTGTGCTAGCTCTTTGAAAATTGACAAAATAAAGTAGTTCTAAGTTCTGTCTCTATGGTTTGTTTCCTCTTGAAGCAGCCCTACCTAGAGACTGCCTAAACACATTTTCATTGGAAAGGTGTGCCAAGCGTCCAAAAGTACTGGTTTTCTGAAATCTCGGCAACCATTATTTTCACCCAATCTTGTTGATTCTCTGTGGTAATGATCAGTTCACGAAGTCCACTTGGCTGCCCAATTTTCACTCTTCTAGGTTGAAGCGTTCGTTTCCAGTAAGAGTTTGAAATTTTAGGTTTCACTGTGTTTTCTCCTATATAGATAGATGTGTTTGGAACTCTAAATGAAACACGGTTTGTGCTAGCTCTTTGAAATTTGTCAAAATAAAGTAGTTTTAGGTTCTGTCTCTATGGTTTGTTTCCTCTTGAAGTAGCCCTACCTAGAGAATGCCTAAATACACTTTCATTGGAAAGGTGTGCCAAGCGTCCAAAAGTACTGGTTTTCTGAAATCTCGGCAAACATTTTTTCACCCAATCTTGATTATTCTCTGTGGTACTGATCAGTTCACTACGTCCACTTGGCTGCCCAATTTTCACTCTTCTAGGTTGAAGCGTTCGTTTCCAGTAAGAGTTTGAATTTTTAGGTATCACTCTGTTTTCTCCTATATAGATAGATGTGTTGGGAACTCTAAATGAAACACGGTTTGTGCTAGCTCTTTGAAAATTGACAAAATAAAGTAGTGCTAAGTTCTGTCTCTAAGGTTTGTTTCCTCTTGAAGCACCCCTAAGCAGAGACTGCCTAAAGACATTTTCATTGGAAAGTTGTGCCAAGCGTCCAAAAGTACTGGATTTCTGAAATCTCGGCAAACCTTTTTTTCACCCAATCTTGATGATTCTCTGTGGTAGTGATCAGTGCACTAACCCCACTTGGCTGCCCAATTTTCACTCTTCTAGGTTGAAGCGTTCGTTTCCAGGAAGAGGTTGAATTTTTAGGTTTCACACTGTTTTCTCCTATATAGATAGATGTGTTTGGAACTCTAAATGAAACACGGTTTGTGCTAGCTCTTTGAAAATTGACAAAATAAAGTAGTTTTAGGTTCTGTCTCTATGGTTTGTTTCCTCTTGAAGCAGCCCTAACTAGAGACTGCCTAAATACACTTTCATTGGAAAGGTGTGCCAAGCGTCCAAAAGTACTGGTTTTCTGAAATCTCGGCAAACATTTTTTCACCCAATCTTGATGATTCTCTGTGGTAATGATCAGTTCACTACGTCCACTTGGCTGCCCAATTTTCACTCTTCTAGGTTGAAGCGTTCGTTTCCAGTAAGAGTTTGAATTTTTAGGTATCACTCTGTTTTCTCCTATATAGATAGATGTGTTGGGAACTCTAAATGAAACACGGTTTGTGCTAGCTCTTTGAAATTTGACAAAATAAAGTAGTTCTAAGTTCTGTCTCTAAGGTTTGTTTCCTCTTGAAGCAGCCCTAAGCAGAGACTGCCTAAAGACATTTTCATTGGAAAGGTGTGCCAAGCGTCCAAAAGTACTGGTTTTCTGAAATCTCGGCAAACCTTTTTTCACCCAATCTTGATGAGACATTGTGGTAATGATCAGTTCACTAAGCCCACCTGGCTCCCCAATTTTCACTCTTCTAGGTTGAAGCGTTCGTTTCCAGTAAGAGTTAGAATTTTTAGGTTTCACTCTGTTTTCTCCTATATAGTTAGATGTGTTGGGAACTCTAAATGAAACACGGTAGGTGCTAGCTTTTTGAAAATTGAAAAAAAAAGTAGTTCTAAGTTCTGTCTCTATGGTTTGTTTCCTCTTGAATCAGCCCTAGGCCGAGACTGCCTAAAGACATTTTCATTGGAAAGGTGTGCCAAGCGTCCAAAAGTACTGGTTTTCTTAAATCTCGGCAAACATTTTTTCACCCAATCTGGATGATTCTCTGTGGTAGTGATCAGTTCACTAAGTCCACTTGCCTGCCCAATTTTCACACTCTAGTTTGAAGCGTTCGTTTCCAGTAAGAGTTTGAATTTTTAGGTTTCACTCTGTTTTCTCCTACATAGTTAGATGTTTTGGGAACTCTAAATGAAACACGGTAGGTGCTAGCTTTTTGAAAATTGAAAAAAAAAAGTAGTTCTAAGTTCTGTCTCTATGGTTTGTTTCCTCTTGAAGCAGCCCTAGGCCGAGACTGCCTAAAGACATTTTCAGTGGAAAGGTGTGCCAAGCGTCCAAAAGTACTGGTTTTCTTAAATCTCAGCAAACATTTTTTCACCCAATCTGGATGATTCTCTGTGGTAGTGATCAGTTCACTAAGTCCACTTGGCTGCCCAATTTTCACACTCTAGGTTGAAGCGTTCGTTTCCAGTAAGAGTTTGAATTTTTAGGTTTCACTCTGTTTTCTCCTATATAGATAGATGTTTTTGGAACTCTAAATGAAACACGGTTTGTGCTAGCTCTTTGAAATTTGACAAAATAAAGTAGTTTTAGGTTCTGTCTCTATGGTTTGTTTCCTCTTGAAGCAGCCCTACCTAGAGACTGCATAAATACACTTTCATTTGAAAGTGTGCCAAGCGTACAAAAGTACTGGTTTTCTGAAATCTCGGCAAACATTTTTTCACCCAATCTTGATGATTCTCTGTGGTAGTGATCAGTTCACTAAGCCCACTTGGCTGCCCAATTTTCACTCTTCCAGGTTGAAGCGTTCGTTTCCAAAAAGAGTTTGAATTTTTAAGTTTCACTCCGTTTTCTCCTATATAGATAGATGTGTTGGGAACTCTAAATGAAACACGGTTTGTGCTAGATCTTTGAAAATTGACAAAATAAAGTAGTTTTAGGTTCTGTGTCTATGGTTTGTTTCCTCTTGAAGCAGCCCTAACTAGAGACTGCCTAAATAAACTTTCATTGGAAAGGTGTGCCAAGCGTCCAAAAGTACTGGTTTTCTGAAATCTCGGCAAACATAATTTCACCTAATCTTGATGATTCTCTTTGGTAATGACCAGTTCACTAAGTCCACTTGGCTGTCCAATTTTCACTCTTCTAGGTTGAAGCGTTCGTTTCCAGGAAGAGTTTGAATTTTTAGGTTTTACTCTGTTTTCTCCTATATAGATAGATGTGTTGGGAACTCTAAATGAAATACGGTTTGTGCTAGCTCTTTGAAAATTGACAAAATAAAGTAGTTCTAAGTTCTGTCTCTAAGCTTTGTTTCCTCTTGAAGCAGGGCTAAGCATAGACTGCCTAAAGACATTTTAATTGGAAAGGTGTGCCAAGCGTCCAAAAGTACTGGTTTTCTGAAATCTCGGCAAACCTTTTTTCAACCAATCTTGATGAAACATTGTGGTAATGATCAGTTCACTAAGCCCACTTGGCTGCCCAATTTTCACACTCTAGGTTGAAGCGTTCGTTTCCAGTAAGAGTTTGAATTTTTATGTTTCACTCTGTTTTCTCCTATATAGATAGATGTGTTGGGAACTCTAAATGAAACACGGTTTGTGTTAGCTCTTTGAAAATTGACAAAATAAAGTAGTTCTAAGTTCTGTCTCTATGGTTTGTTTCCTCTTGAAGCAGCCCTACCTAGAGACTGCATAAACACATTTTCATTGGAAAGGTGTGCCAAGCGTCCAAAAGTACTGGTTTTCTGAAATCTCGGCAACCATTATTTTCACCCAATCTTGTTGATTCTCTGTGGTAATGATCAGTTCACGAAGTCCACTTGGCTGCCCAATTTTCACTCTTCTAGGTTGAAGCGTTCGTTTCCAGTAAGAGTTTGAAATTTTAGGTATCACACTGTTTTCTCCTATATAGATAGATGTGTTGGGAACTCTAAATGAAACACGGTTTGTGCTAGCTCTTTGAAAATTGACAAAATAAAGTAGTTCCATGTTCTGTCTCTAAGGTTTGTTTCCTCTTGAAGCACCCCTAAGCAGAGACTGCCTAAAGACATTTTCATTGGAAAGGTGTGCCAAGCGTCCAAAAATACTGGTTTTCTGAAATCTCGGCAAACCTTTTTTTCACCCAATCTTGATGATTCTCTGTGGTAGTGATCAGTGCACTAAGTCCACTTGGCTGCCCAATTTTCACTCTTCTAGGTTGAAGCATTTGTTTCCAGAAAGAGTTTTAATTTTTAGGTTTCACTCTGTTTTCTCCTATATAGATACATGTGTTGGGAACTCTAAATGAAACACGGTTTGTGCTAGCTCTTTGAAAATTGACAAAATAAAAGAGTTTTAGGTTCTGTCTCTATGGTTTGTTGCCTCTTGAAGCAGCCCTATCTGGAGACTGCCTAAATACACTTTCATTGGAAAGGTGTGCCAAGCGTCCAAAAGTACTGGTTTTCTGAAATCTCGGCAAACATTTTTTCACCCAATCTTGATGATTCTCTGTGGTAGTGATCAGTTCACTAAGTCAACTTGGCTGCCCAATTTTCACTCTTCTAGGTTGAAGCGTTCGTTTCCAGTAAGAGTTTGAATTTTTAGGTTTCACTCTGTTTTCTCCTATATAGATACATGTGTTTGTAACTCTACATGAAACACGGTTTGTGCTAGATCTTTGAAAATTGACAAAATAAAGTAGTTTTAGGTTCTGTCTCTATGGTGTGTTTCCTCTTGATGCAGCCGTAACTAGAGACTGCCTAAATACACTTTCATTGGAAAGGTGTGCCAAGCGTCTAAAAGTACTGGTTTTCTGAAATCTCGGCAAACATTTTTTTCACCCAATCTTGATGATTCTCTGTGGTAATGATCAGTTCACGACGTCCACTTGGCTGCCCAATTTTCACTCTTCTAGGTTGAAGCGTTCGTTTCCAGTAAGAGTTTGAAATTTTAGGTATCACTCTGTTTTCTCCTATATAGATAGATGTGTTGGGAACTCTAAATGAAACACGGTTTGTGCTAGCTCTTTAAAAATTGACAAAATAAAGTAGTTCTAAGTTCTGTCTCTATGGTTTGTTTCCTCTTGAAGCACCCCTAAGCAGAGACTGTCTAAAGACATTTTCATTGGAAAGGTGTGCCAAGCGTCGAAAAGTACTGGTTTTCTGAAATCTCGGCAAACATTTTTTTCACCCAATCTTGATGATTCTCTGTGGTAGTGATCAGTGCACTAAGTCCACTTGGCTGCTTAATTTTCACTCTTCTAGGTTGAAGCATTCGTTTCCAGAAAGAGTTTGAATTTTTAGGTTTCACTCTGTTTTCTGCTATATAGATACATGTGTTGGGAACTCTAAATGAAACACGGTTTGCGCTAGCTCTTTGAAAATTGACAAAATAAAGTAGTTTTAGGTTCTGTCTCTATGGTTTGTTGCCTCTTGAAGCAGCCCTATCTGGAGACTGCCTAAATAAACTTTCATTGGAAAGGTGTGCCAAGCGTCCTAAAGTACTGGTCTTCTGAAATCTCGGCAAACATTTTTTCAACCAATCTTGATGATTCTCTGTGGTAGTGATCAGTTCACTAAGTCAACTTGGCTGCCCAATTTTCACTCGTCTAGGTTGAAGCGTTCGTTTCCAGTAAGAGTTTGAATTTTTAGGTTTCACTCTGTTTTCTCCTATATAGATAGATGTGTTTGGAACTCTAAATGAAACAAGGTTTGTGCTAGATCTTTGAAAATTGACAAAATAAAGTAGTTTTAGATTCTGTCTCTATGGTTTGTTTCCTCTTGAAGCAGCCCTAACTAGAGACTGCCTAAATACACTTTCATTGGAAAGGTGTGCCAAGCGTCCAAAAGTACTGGTTTTCTGAAATCTCGGCAAACCTTTTTTCACCCAATCTTGATGAGACATTGTGGTAATGATCAGTTCACTAAGCCCACTTGGCTGCCCAATTTTCACACTCTAGGTTGAAGCGTTCGTTTCCAGTAAGAGTTTGAATTTTTAGGTTTTACTCTGTTTTCACCTATATAGATAGATGTGTTGGGAATTCTAAATGAAACACGGTTTGTGCTAGCTCTTCGAAATTTGACAATATAAAGTAGTTCTAAGTTCTGTCTCTAACGTTTGTTTCCTCTTGAAGCAGCCCTAAGCAGAGACTGCCTAAAGACATTTTCATTGGAAAGGTGTGCCAAGCGTCCAAAAGTACTGTTTTTCTGAAATCTC